>NW_008348573.1:808120-839927 GCF_000622305.1 Nannospalax galili | reverse complement strand
CAGAGGTTCATGCTTGTAATCCCAGGATGCGGCAGGATGAGGCTGGAGGACTACTGTGAGTTCCAGGCTAGACTAGGCTACAGAGTAAGACCTTATCTCAGCCTCATCCCCAACTACATCAAAAAGAACATTCTTTTTTAAAAAAATATTTATTTATTTATTTATTTATTTATTTATTTATTTACTGGTCTTTTTGTGACAGGGTCTACCCAGCTGGCCTGGAACTTACTATGTACATCAGGCTGGCCTTGAACTCACAGAGATCTGCCTGCCTCTGCTTCACAAATGCTGGGATTAAAGGTGTGTGCCATCACGCCTGGCAAGCTTATTTTTTAAAATTATTTTAAATAATTTCTTTGTAGTTTTAAAAAATTTTTGAGATTACTTAAAAGGATTTTGAACTGGATAATCATTTGTGTATCTTTACTTCTTTTGGGTCAGCCTTAGTTTCTGAAAGGTTATTGTTTTCTATTGGACCCATATGTTTCCACAGTTTTACATATATCTTACTTATTGATTTTTGTTGGATTGTACCTTTGAAATGATAAAGACCTAGTCTGGTCATTGAAGAATGTATATGTCCTGGAAATACCTTCAACCTCCTGTCCATCCAGAGCTTCTAAACAGGCCATGTGATGTAACCCACTGGTGGACTTGTAGTGCTCAGGCAGGCTGACCTAAAGTGGAGTGAACCTGATACCTAGAAATATCATGTCCAGCCTGGATCATGGATCCCCTTTGATGGACCTGGTAAATGGTTTTATGGAGTGGGCCTGGAGTATGGTTAGGGTGCTCTCTGGACACAGGTATTGGCAAAAAGTGTCAGCTGGGATTGGAAAGGACCTGAAGAATGGTTAGATCCTCTCAGGACACAGATATCGGCACAAAGTGTCAGCTGCGATTTCAGGTCCAACACTGGGTTTTACTTGGGCAGACCTTGCTTTGATTCATAAAGTACATCTGTTGCTTAATTCCCTTTCCTTGCCCCAAGCCAATTACATCTACTTTCATGCTCTACTTCCTGTGTTTGGGGTAGAGATGATGTGCGTAACAGAAACGCCATCGCTACTCTATCCAGCAAACGTTTTTGCGCTACATCTAAATGCTTTAATGTCTTTTGTTGCCTCCTAAGTCCCTGTGAAGGTATTTTCATGCATGAATAGTTGTTCAAACTTATGTTTGTGCTGGAGATAGAGTTGGAAAATCTTATTTTCTATCTTGCTGCATCTTTGTGTTATGTTGCTTATCTTCAATTGTTAAGGACTTAAAAGTCTTGTACTATGAACAAACAGTGGGATTATTCTTTTGAAGGTGAGTGATGATTCCCAGCAATATAAACTTGTGGTATTTCCTAGGCCCTCTGGCATTTGCTTGGCTATTGCATCTTCTGAATGAACTTCTCTTGGCGATTGATCTTTTTTCCCCTGCCTCCTTATTCCTCCTCCTTTCTCTACTTATAGGTAACCCTAAAGGCAGTATCCTTTGTTTTATTATCTGGCAGACTTTTTCAGGCTAATTCACTTTAGGAAATTTGTGTTCTCAGTGTTAAAATCTGTCACAAAATTTACCTATTACCCTCCACCATTGTTTTGCTTATTTTATTTTTTGAGACAGTCCCTCCCTATTGACCCAACTGGCCTGGAACACCCAATGTAGACCAGGCTGGCTTTAACCTCACAGAGATCTACCTGCCTCTGACTCAGGGGTGCTTGGATTAAAGGTGTGTGTCATCATGCCTGGCATTTACCATTTCTTTTTAATGGAACATTTCTGCCTAAAACCAAAATAAATCACAACAAAACCGGGCTTAGCTGAGTTTATATAAAAACAAATTTAACTAATAGAGGCTCATCATGTTTTATATCCCTTGGATTCCCTTTGCTGATAGCAACTACTGTCTGAATCTCTTAAGAAAAGCATCTCTCATAAACTCATCCATCTTTGTGCCAGGGTATTCAGAACCATCACCCCTATTTCCTTCCCATTTGATCTCATGGAAATTGATTTTACGCTGTTTCAGTAAAACTCATAACTGCTGTTGACATTACCTTTGAGCTATTCCATTCCTCCTTTATCTAAAAGCAAAAAGAATAAGAAATTCTTTGAAATGGAAGTTAGCAGTAAACAAGTTTTGATATACCACACACCACAGTTAAACAGTATTTTTTCCATAACATTTAGATACCTGAGATATCTCATGGTAGGAGTTTTCTTTTCTAGATATAGGATTGGATACCAGTGTCGATCCCTGTTTCTCCAAAGATTTCTGGATCAGAAGGCTTTTCAGTACATGTAACACTTTGAGATCTTGCTTTCTAATTCTGGCAATTGATACAGAGTGTCTTACTTGGGACACAACCTGATCACTTGATCTACCTGGGGTGTGACACAGTCTGAGTTAACCTGACATTTGTCTGTCTCTCTGAATCATCATCAGTCTCCTTAACCACAAACTACTAAAACATTGACCTAACACGATCTGTGGTCAAAGGAACTTGTTCACAGATTTGTGCCATTTGGTAAAATAAATTTGTATGCTTTCCCAATCCCATATTAGTCTAAGAATAGTTCTGACACATATGTTAAATAAAGTGCATACTATATGTTGATGTTGTTAGTGCTTAAATGAGTACTTTCATTTCTATGTGGAGGAGAAAATGATTAGGATAATTATTAAAGAAAATATTAGCCTATAGAGAAACACCATGTGTTTGACTAAGAGTTTCACCATATTAAACACCCAGCTGTCTTTGATCACTAATGCTTACATAGGCAGGTGTGTACTTGAACATTTTAAAAACATGTTTTTGTTTAGTAATATGACTCTTTTGGCTTCAGGGACACCCTTTCATATATTTTCTCCAGAAAGAATGAAAATACTGATACTTTCCCTCAGTTTTGGTGTGAGAAACATTTTAAAGCAATGGAATGAGCTAACGGAGAAGGTCCTATAATTACCTCCCATTAAAGGTTTTAAAAACAGAATGACTATTTATAATCCTGGAGTTGTCTTAATAAAGCTCTTTCTTCAGGGGTGGAGTGATTCCATGATGGTTCTGAGGTCATTTCAGATCTTGTTTTGAATAGTTTTAATGGCTTACATAAGTTCAGTTCAGGAAAACACTGTTGTTCAGAAAAAAGAAATGGGTTGGACACTGGTTCTATCATAATGTTATTATGCAAATGTTATTTAATTATTTTTGAAAAAATGTATTTAAAATATGTGACATAACAAATGTAAACCTTTTTGTTGCTGCCATAGAAAATAACTTGAAAGATAAATCTGGAATGGTCTTGTCTGACTACTTTATAATGTTTCCACAGGTAAACTACTGGTCTTAAAGGTATCTAGGCATCTATTTTGAAGATATTAGAAGTGGGGATGAAATTCAGGGAAGAACATGTTTTCCTGAAGGTGACAGGAATGATTTCAATTCATACATATGTCGTATGCCAACTGATGTAGGTCACCAAAAGTTTCCTTTCTCCCTTTCCAACTCTGAGAATTTCCTTCCTCCAAAAAAGTTTTCTTCCATAATCCCCTCTGTCACTTCTTTTCTAATTACTTTTCACAGACTCAGCCTCCATTCTTTTCCTTGTATGTTGTTAAGGTGACGAGAGTTAGAGAGACTGGGTTTGAACCTTGCTTTATCATATAGTATCAGGATTGCCTTAAGAAAACATACTTTTGAAAACACTGAACCAATTTCTGTTCATACAAAACCAAATCTAAAATTGATAACCAAAAGAACACAGTTGTAGACACATACTATATTCTGAATAAATATTAGGCATTACTACCCTAGTTTCAGATTCCATTTCAAAGACCAATACGCAATTCGAATAAATTTTTTTGGAAAAGGAATACAAGTTTATCATAGCAGTAAGAAAAAAATGATAAATAAAAGCTAAAGATATTTGAGAAGCACAGCCAAAAATAAAAATATAAAGCACTATTATTACCATGGATGGTTTCAATTAAGATATTTTCTATAAATTAGATCCTGAGAACAACATTAAATTTGCAGATATAATTAGAGGATGATAGCACTGCTAATCTTTGTAAATTAGAGGCCCCAAAGGAGAAATAATATTTTAGATACATACTTGAAACTTCAAGCACAGACCAAGTTTGAAGTATGTTCATGAATTGTGTTCCTGAATTGAAGAGGCTGTGTAGCAGCAGGGCTAAGGGCAGGGGTTCTGGGCATAAATGTGACTGTCTTCCAGGCTCATCAGTCAGTAAGTAACTCTATTACTTTGGACCTGACTGCCTTGTGCTTCATGCTTTCATGTAGAAATGTTCAATAATAATTTCATGTAGTACAGTTCATGTTTGTTTGCATGTACATATAAGAAATAATTGAATCAATATATGAAACGGATTGCAACAATCTTTGTTTGGCAAAGACTAAGTATTCAATTTGTATTAGGTACTAATGATTATCATCACTGGTATTTGAGTTAGGCACAGGACAATAGTGTTACTTGGAAACAATTATATTTAGCAATCTTCCTAAAATTATTTTAGGAATATTTTATTAAGCATTGAATATGTTCAAACACTGCAAAATCCCATTATTTGAGCCTAAAATAAGATCAATATGATCAGTATTTTATTCACTCACTATAAAGAAGCTAAAGAAAATACAGTTTGGAAAGGTATTCTATAAATGAAGTTAGGATCTATTGCCTATTATGTTTATTAAGATAAAATGCAGAGGTTGTGCCTAACTTTTAAAAAAGACATTTTCAATGAGACATATATCTGTAATGAAAATAATTACACATTTATTTGATTGTAAGGTATATATCTAATCTATGTCCATGAAACACACACACACACACACACACACACACCACAGATTGAACCTTAGTACGATTCTGAAAGGCAGAGCACAAATAGAATAACAGTGATTATAAAGTTTCTAACTCTTGTTTTAGACTTAAGTCACACACATAGAGAGAGTTGACTCGTTCACATATCATTTTGTTTCCTTTAAAGTAAACTTATTTGAAAAGAGTTTTACTTTTCTTGACCTTTATTGTATTTTCTTTTGTCCAGATAGTGCATTGTATTTAAAAAGAAAGTTCTTTGTTCAAAATCATCATTTATGGAGATACATGTGTGCATTTAGACAGAGAGTGACTGAAGGTCTGAGGCTTGGAAAGCAACTCTGTAGAAACAAAATGGAAAATAATCTTCTAAGGGAATGCAGATTCCAGGCACACACAGACCAGAAGACTAGAGAGGAAAAACACATGGGAAGCTGATTAGTAGACAAACTGGTAAAAGTGAGCCTAGTGACAGAAGGCCTGGATAGCTCCTGTTTTAATGAAGCAGGTTCTTGTCAATTTTGGGTGAATCATGCTGACAGCCAGCAGCATGCACCAAAGAGTAAGTCATCCTCCCTGGAGGCCCATCACAGAAGGGATGCAGCTAACAAGATTCCATACCTCACTCTGATAGTTATGAACACACATCAGGAACAGTTGACCTAAAAACTGAGACAGGATTTCAAGAGGGATCTTATAGTCTAGCTCCTACTGGTGCAGGCAGTTACAGATGAAATATGTGATTTTTCTAAGCCAACTTCATGACAGAGCAACCGTGACTTTGTCCTGCCATGGCTGACTGGGATTCAGGATATATCCTTAAATAGAACAAAGCAGGGGTAGGCTAAATCTTCCTGGTCTTCTGTTTGGAGGAAAGAATAGAAACTCTGGATTCAGAGAGACAGATTCAAATTTTGTCTCTTTCACTTATTTCTTATAATGTTATATGTGCTGGATAGCTTTAGTGTCAACTTGACACACCTGGGTTGAGGGAGCCTCAATTGGGGAATTGCCTCTATTGGATTGGCCTGTGGCCATGTCTGAGGGGCATCTTCTTGATGAGTAATGTGGGAGGGCCCAGCCCACTGTGGGTGGTGCCACCCATGGGCAGGTGGGCCTGTGTTGCATAAGAAAGCAGGCTGAGCAGGAGCCAGGAGAGCAAGCCAGTAAGCAGCGTTCCTCCATGGCCTGTGCTCCAGTTCCTGCTTCCACGTTCCTGCACTGAGTTCCTACCTTGGGCTCCCTGATGAAATGTGACCTGGGAGATGTAAGACAAATAAACCCTTTCCTCTCCAAGTTGGTATTGGTCAGAGTATTTTGTCACAGCAATGAAGAACAAACTAGAATATTATATAAATATTTTATGTTCTTAGGCCCTAGTTGGCAATTGCTCTACCACTGACCTATATTTTCATTTCCCTTTAAGATTTTGAAACAGTATCTTGCTAATATCTTAGGCTGGCCATGAACTTGCAATTCCTGTCTCAGTCTCCCAAATATGAATTTCAGGCTTGTGCCACAAGACCTAGTTCATTAAAACTTAAAAAATATTCCAACAGTGAATTCAATACTAAACCAAGGACAAACATCACAATCTATTGTAGTCCCTCATGCCTACTCTCCCTTCCTCTTTCCTTCTCTCTCTTTCTTTCTTTCTTTCTTTCTTTCTTTCTTTCTTTCTTTCTTTCTTTCTTTCTTTATCTGCCTTTTTCTTTTCTTTCTCTTTCTTTCTTTCTTTCTTTCTTTCTTTCTTTCTTTCTTTCTTTCTTTCTTTCTTTCTTTCTGCTAAACATTGCCTCCCAATCTGGGCTATGACTATGTCTAATTATCAATTGTTCTCTATTGCTTGACTGTGTAAACTAACAAACCTCTAGATTTTAGAATTGTGGGTACAGTTTTAGATGTTTTATGAACAATTTGACCATGGTCAGTGCTCCTGAAAATGTGCTAGCATTAAAATTTTCGATTTTGTTGAGATTAATCATTTCAAAGCAGATGCTGCTAAGAAGCCTTGTTGGTCGAATAACCAAAATAGATGACAACTCTCTCTTTTTAAGGTCCACCTTATCCTAAGAATCTGTTGTGTGCAATAAAACTGCCAGATCAGTTGTTTTTGAAGCTTCCAGGGTTCACATCTGGGAAAGATTAATAATAAGTTTTCTCTTATTATAGAGTACATAGTGCCTTTTAGCACTATGAAAGCTAGCAAGCAGGAATGAAGTTTCCAGGTCAGTCATGCCAATTGTCTGTAATTTTTGGAATCAATGGGATCCCATTGCCCAAGAACACAAAAAAGCTATATCTTCTTCCTGGTACTAGGGTTTTGATTTGCTAGGATGGCGTGTCTAGTAGCATATTGGACTCCTATAATAGGGTAACTCACTTTAACCTCTTTTTTTATATGTATGTGTATATATTTTAGAGAGCTTGGAATATATTTTTTTAAATGTTATTTTGACAAGTAGAGTCTGTGCAAAGGGAAATGAATAAATATATAACTAAATTGTCAATAACTACATTTATATTACTAGGAAAGAAGGAATGGCTGGGGACTTAAGGTTTGAAAGTGTTTACTGATCTATGTGGAGCTTCAATTCCTCTTAGCAGTTGCTAGTGTGTTTCACATATTAGTTAGTTGTTTTTAACCAGGTAAAAGAATAATACATAGCTGGTACTTTATGTTCTAGGACCCACTGCCTAGCAAGAAAACATAATGACTGGAACCTATATTTCTATACCTTGTCTTTCCAAATCTCACCATTTATCAAGAATTGCAAGAAGCCAGCCAAAGGGATTAAGTCATAATGTCCTTTTAACCAAATATCTACAAATGTCTTCTAAATTATACAGGCCAATACAGAAATGCTAGCCATGATGCAAATTTATGCTATCCAGTAAATACTAGGTCTCTATATTTTATTTCTTCTAAGAGCCACCCACAATTTGTAGTCTTCAAAGGAGTGGTAATTGTAGGTATTTATGATGTGCTATCTGACACACCAGAATCATTTTGACAATAGAAAGCTAAATGTGGTTTTAGATATACTTTATTTCTTCCTAATCTGGGGATGAGACCTCAGAAATCCAGGAAACCAACTATAAAAAGGTTTTTTTTTTCCCCTCCTGCTACATTTATCCTGGTTGAAGATAGCAGAACTTGGAAATAAAAGAATTGCTAGATTTGTATATGTACACAGGGACTTCTGTGTTTTTAGAGAGTAAGCTTATCAGGTGGGTTCAACCTAGGTAGATGGTTATCAAATTTTTAATAAGAAACTATCAGAAAGTACACTGAAAAAATGACAGACCAAAGAGAAAGTGTTAGTTGATAATAAGAACAGTGGGTATCACATGAGTTATTTGCTAAGACGTTTCCAGGGAAATCCAGAGACATGCCAGAAGCAGACATGCATTTTCCCAGAGAGGAAAGGAGGTGCAGAGATGGTATAAAACCAGACAGTCAAGGTATTGGAATGTGCAGTCTGACTGAAGCTCCAGGCCAGGTGAAGCCCATCCCATATTAGTGAAATGGAAGTAGGAAGAGATAAACCTTCTCCCACTTTTGATGTCTAGAGAAACAAGGCCCTTAACTGAAAGAAAATTTTGATGTATTTAATTTAGAAAAAGAAGACCGAAGATAAACTTAGCCATGGACATGATCAATTTTTTTTGTTGTTAATTTTTGAGATGGACTTGTAGATAGCCAAGGATGACCTTGAATTCCTATTCCTCTTGCCTCTACTCACAAAGGCTATAATTTACAGGTGTTGACTACATTGCTTGACCTAAAAGATAGCTTCCATTTTTCTAAAACCATACATTTTTAGAACTATAAAATGATTAACATTTATTTGGAGCTTATAAATGATTTTACAAAATGTACTCAAATCCAACTTACCGTCATTGAAGTGGTTATATTATATGGCCAGTCATTGCCCAAATAATTAGTACATGATTGATATAGATTATATTAGGTTAGAAAAATAATCCTTATTACCAAAAAACATAATCATCTCAGTTTTATATGGATCTAATGCATATGCAGGATAATAGAGGAGATGCCTGTGAGTGTGAGGGAAATGGGGGATACTTTTGAGATAACTTGTTGAATGTATGATGAATTTATCCTTATTCAAAGTACCATCTACAAGGGATGACCTCCCAATTTCTTAACACTGTAGAAACTTATGTTGGCAGTGAGCCTAGAAACTCCATAAGCCCTACCACTGTGCCCCTGGTCTAATTGCCCATATATAAATTCACATATCTCTCTTGAATGGAGATTTTTTCCCCCTTTTCTTATATTCTGCTTAGATTTGATTTTCCTTTCTGTGACATCCTTTCTCCAATTCTGAAATATTTCTGGGGATTTTGGAGTTTCTTATGTGTATTCTCTTAGCTTCTAGTATATGTTCTCCAATTGCATCCTAACTTCCATTGCTTACTGCAGTGTTCACTGGAGCTGTTTGTATCACTCAGCAACAACGTTAGTGTGAGGAGGCACCCATCTCCCTGAGATCACCATCTCACAGTGTTCTTGCTCGTACTATGGTAACTTAAACCATAGACACATACAGGCCCTGTTCATAGCTTACTTCTGAGCACAGAGTCCCTTCTTACTGGTTGCTGCCTTTGTTGTTTACAACCCTAGGCTGTTATTGCTGCCTCCAGGTTTGTTGCTTGCATACAAACTACTTATAATAAAGAAAATGACTTCTTGTGAGTGTCATTATTTTGTTTACTTAGAATGAGTCCATAACTAGGTTGTTTGGTTCTGTGGTATGACACCATTTCAATCCTGCTACTCTTCTTTCACTTTGATTCCCTTGCAAGATTTATCATGGCTTTCCTCAACACTTATTGATCCTTAACACTTAAGAACTATTTGTGAGACTTAACACATTCAAATGGAATGTGTCCAATTTGTGACAACATGGACTAAACAAATATATTTTTGACATATTTTTGTTATATTATATGTATGGGACACCTTTATGGAAACATATACCATAGCTTATTCATCTGTTTATTCATATAATGGTCAGATTTTTCTACTGATCAAGTTAATATGTTCAGTTGATAGACTTAAAGTGAGAATTAGGGGACACACACATATTCATAGCAGGCTTGAAATTGTTAACAATTTTATTGTCAATTTCCTTCCAAATTTTGTCACAAATTATTTTTTAAAGTTATTCTGATATGAGTTGGAAGTCTTTTGGTTAACAATAAATGCTTATGATCAAACAGTTACTAGATGAAGAAGAGCTGATCTTCCTAAAACAAGGGACTCTAGATAGGCTGACTAGACTCAACAGGTGGGCTTGCACTGGAGAAAGGCTGGGGGCACTGACAACATATTGGGCAGTAACAGAGATGACAGAGTACATGGACTCCAGTGGTGGGGGGAAGCTATGGGAGGGTGCCAGTGGGAATGGGGTATAAATATGTTAAAGATTGTTTGAGATGGTCTGTATGAAATACACACACACATCAATAAAAAAATATGCTAAAAAATTGAGTGAGAGTAGCTGCTTGAAAATCGACTATTATTCAGGGATGAATTGTTAAAGTGAGGAGAAGGAGTTTGTTTCAAATGGTGGGAAAATCTTGAGCAGAAAGTACAGAACGTTTAGGATAATCAACCACAGCTGAAGATAGAGAATCTGTGCTTCCAAGTCATGTAATCCAAAACCATAGATGGTATTGAGCAAAACAAATTTCTTCTCTAATAGATTATTTACCCAAGTTATTCAAGAGTAAATACTAAGTGCGGTCACCGCCAGCGGCAGCCACTTCTTCGTTCTTACGGGTGTTGAGGCTGCTCCTCCACCAGCTCTTCTGCCCGGTTCCGGACCCCAAGGCTGGTGAGAAGACTGTGTCAGCAGAGCCACATTCAGACAAAGGAGACCAGGTTCAGTGACACAGGTCTGCTTTATTCAGGAAGGCACAAGCTTCTATAGGGGTAGTGGTCCAATCACAGTACAGCAAGTAGGATACCTTATTAGCATAACAGACTTAACGTCCTATCACAGAATAGAGGGTACAATGCCTCATTAGCATATTGGGTTTCAGATTACAGAGCCAGGATTCCTGGACCCTGACAGTTGCAATATCACCCTAGGCTCAAGTTTGTCTCCCACACTAAGTAGTACACACAGATATCTAGTTAAAATTCATTTGATGTCAGGAAAGTATTTGAAAATAAATGAAAAATATGTTTTTTATGGAAGTAGAAATATAGTATGGGCATTTTGACAAGTAGTAGTGACCAAGGAAAACTGTAGGATTATCATGAAACAATCAAAGAAAGGAATTCACATAATACAAGGGATCACCATAAATGCTACCAAGATGAAGTCAGCATCTGAGCTTCCATTACTAATGAGGTAGTTTCACATAAAAACTCCTACTATCAGGACTAGAGAGATGGCTCAGTGGTTAAGAACACTGGTTGTTCTTGCAGAAGACCTGGCTTTGTATCCAGCACCCACATGGCAGCCAACAATTTTCCGTAACTCCAGTTCCAGGGGATCCAACAGCCTCTTCTGTCCTCTGCAGTCATTGCATGACATGGGTGCACTTACCTACATGCATGCAATACACACATAAAATAAAAATAATAAATAAAACATTTTAAAAACACCTGCTACCAGCATCTTCTACAGGCTCAGAAGTGCTAAAACAGCTCCCACATGATCCATGAGGGAAATTTCTATTAATAGAATGTGGGTGACTGAAAGGGATAATCATGATCCATGGCTCACAGAAACCAGAATATTTTCAACCTAGACATCCTTAGGAGAATAAAATATCTAGTTCCAGCTCTTATTTTACAAATATGCAAACAGGTTCTGACAGGTTCAGTGAATTGTGCAGCATCATCTAGCTGCTGAGTATCAGAGTTGGGGCAGTGTCTAATACAGAGCTCCTTTCCTAGTTCTCACTGACCCAACCAATCATTTTGTAAGAAGTGGCTGGATAGAGAGATGTTTATGGAGAATTCAGCAGCCTTTCAAAGTTACTTAGTTTTAGAGCAGTGATAATAATAGTGGCAGTCATCATCATCACCATTGCCATCATCATTATAATCATCTGACCCTTTTGCTTTTAGATTTGAGGTCTTTTTTCTACCATAACACAATTTTCATATACAAGCACTTGTTTTCTGACAGTGTGGTATATGATGTAGAGTACCAAATTAATTTCAAATGGATCTGATTTATGTTTCTTTCTCTGAAAGCTACATGTTCTGTGAGATAGTAATAATATTTCTTTAATTTTCCAAAACTAAAGATATCTTATTTATAATCTATGTATGTTTAAATACTAATTTTAATAAAACTACTCAGTGAAGAAAACTCAGTGAGTGGGATGGGGCCCAGTGTACTGACTTCTGTCTGCCTCATCAGTAGACAAGCCTGTAATTAGACAGGAAGGTCACATGGCTTTGGACAGGATGCATGCACATGGAAGGCATTGATGAAAGTGAGACATTTCAACAGTCCTATCTAAGGTTTCTGATATCAAAATATAATAGGTATGTGCAAATGTGTTCTTAGTTATTACATTGCATGAAGTATTTGTGACTGCTGCTCTAGGGAAGTCTCTTTCTTTGAGAAATATCAGTGTCATGACAGGTGGGTCATGCATAGTTTGACATAGGCTGGTCTATTCTATTGGTCTCCATGTTTGAGCTTGTGCAACATGTATGTACCATGTTCATTGCAGTAAGACTGGTAAAGACATTACCTCCTTTTTAGAAATTTGAAAGTTGAGACTGAAATTCAGGAGTATCCTAGGGCTAAGTATCAGGAACCAAAATGTGGAGGCAGGAGGAAGGTAACAAAGGAAAGAAGAGATGAAATGGGTGAGCAGACCAGTGAAAAGAACAGAATGAATCTTGGGAGAAGAGATGATAGACCACTCTCAGCAATACAGAGTGTACATGCCTGCCTCACTAAAACAGCATGTCAAGGGTAGATCAGGCAATGGAGAGGAAGTGTGCTTACTTGGGCTCTGGGAAGAGAAGGCAGAGACAGAATCCAAGGCCTAAACTAAACATAGACAGGAAAAATATCTCCTGGGATACCTTGAGAGCAAACGAGGCATGAGATCTCAGAAAATGTGTCTTGTGGTTGGCACAACAGGAGTAAAATTCAAGTGAACAGTTATGAACATAAAGAGAATCCAGATTTCTTTAAGAATTGCTTGTCCTTAGGGCTAGTAATTGCAAAACATAAGATGCCATAAAATTCTTTGGAATAATATTCCCAGTGTAGTTAGAAGGCACATTCTGACTTTGCACATCTTGAGTGGAAATCAAGAATGCTCTGGCACACACCTGGTTTGGCACTCCATTACCCTGGAAACCCTTTTTGTTATAAATACAATGACTAAATAATTTTAATGTTTAATAAAGTCCTGGAATGTTTTAACATCTTCACTTTACCGAATTTTTATTTTATCCACATGAAGGTCATTTAACTAAGAGTCAAGACTTTTATCTGCTGTTCTTAGTACACAAAGGGAAAAGTATCACTAGAAACAAGCACAAGTGGGAGCAACACACAGATGCAACAGTTAAATACAATGTCATGCTTCTGATATTGAATTAAGATGAGCACCCATTGACTGGGCTCTGGGCATGAATAAATAGAAGTATTGACCATCAGTCAAAAGAAATCATTTCAGCATTTTATTAAAGATGACTGATGCTTTTTTTCCCAAAACACAGCACAAAACATGCCATTAAGAGGGATGCACACATTGTTAACCTTGTTCAAGTCATTAGAATGTGATGTTGAATATTTTCAGATAGCAGAGAAGATAGATTTATTGTGACACAGATTGTTTGAGCAAAAAGAGTCCTTGAGTTCAACTTCAGCAATCTGGGTTCTGGCCCATATCAGCTACTGACTGGCTGAGTGAATTGCACTCTGTTCCTTTATGTCCCAGAAGAGGAAGGGGAGGGCCCATGTCTCCATGGCTATCTGACTTCTAATGCTATACAATATTTGCCACTGTGACTTAGGTCTTGTAGATGTGATTGGGTCTGATGACTGCAGTGCTACAGTAATGGCAGAAAGTACATCAGTACAACTTATGTTCTTCCATAAAATGATATGACTGTTAGGATCATTTCTGAGTTTGCCATTTATAGTTTTTAAATAGATCTGTTCATGTGTGTGCTGTGGATGGGTATGATATGTGTGTGTGCACATGAGCGTGATAATTTGTGTGCATATGTGTATGATGTGTGTGTGTCTGTGCAGTGTGAATGTATGTGTGGCATGAATATGTGTGTGAGTGCTGGTGAACATATGCCACATGATGGGTGTGGAAATCAGAGCAAACTTGCAGGAGATGGCTCTCATCTTCCACCTTGTTTTGAGGCAGAATTTCTCATTTCTGCCACTGCAGAGCATACTCCAGGCTAGCTGGCCTGCAAGACTGTGAGCAATTCTACTGCCTCCACTTCTCTTTTGCAGTAGGCACACTGCGATTACAGATGCATGCTACTGCTTCTGGCTTTGTAATGGGTTCCAGGAATTTGAACTCACCATCAGGCATGCAGAGAAGAAGCATTTTACCCACTGAACCATCTCCTCAGCCCTAGATTGCTTTAATTTTTAAAGACATTGTCAACTTTTGTTTCTGGCTCTTTGATCTATTTATTTCTCCATTAAACAATCTTAGATGCCATTCACTAATTCATCTAACAAATATTTAGTTTATTTGTGTGTGTATGTTTGTATATATATATATATATGCTATAGAGGCCTGAAGTCAATACACTGAGTGATTTCCTCAGTCACTGTTCACCTTATTTTAAACACTTTAAAATTTTGTGTGCGTGTGTGTGTGTGTGTGTGTGTGTGTGTGTGTGCATATGTACATGAGTGCAGGTGCCTGCAGAGACCAGAAGAGTGCATCAAATAAACCTGGAGCTGTAATTACAGGCAGTTCTTAAAACATGGATGTTGGGAACTGAACTCATGTCCTGTACAAGAGCAGTACACACTCTTAACCACTGAGCTATCTCTCCAGGCCCCACCTTATTTATTTTTTGATTGTTTTAATAATTTTCCCATTTATTTATTTATTTATTTATTTATTTGTTGTCTTTTTGAGACAGGGTCTCCTTTTAGCCCCAGCTGTTCTGGAACTCACTATGTAGACCAGGCTGGCCTCGAACTCACAAAGATCCGCCTTCCTCTGCCTCCCAAGTGCTGGTATTAAAGTCATGCGCCACCACGCCCGGCAATTTTCCCTTTTTTAATAGAATTTTTATACTACAGTATATTTTGATTCTGTTTAGTAGATACCCTCCCCTATCTCCACCTCTCCTTACTACACACTATACAATTTCATATACTCTATTATATGCATGCCTATAGAGCCAAATTTCTGTCACTAAATGGCCTCTAGTGACCATCCATCCACTGGAGTCTGGCTAACCTACCAAAAGTCACACCTTTAAGTGAGACTGAGTCTCCCCTTCCCAGCAGCCATTGGTTTCCAATAATTCTTGATTTAGCATTGGGATTTCTTACTTCCCATGTCTATGTTCATATTTTGACTGACTTGAGCTTATGTAGTACTTGTACATGTTGTCATAATTGCTGTCTGGAAAACTCTGTTTCCTTGTGATCATTTAACACCTATGGCTCTTACAACCTTTCCTCCCCATCCTCTATAATGATCCCCGAGCCTTGGGATGCAGAGGTTTTATATAGGTGTCCAATTCAGAAATAAAAAACATGCAGCCTCTTATTCTCTACACATTGGCCAGTTGTGGGTTTCAATGTTAATTATCATCCGCTGCATAAGAAAGCTTCCTTGGTGAGAGCTGAGTGATGCATTAATCCATTGGTATAACAGTAAGTCACTTGCTTGCAGGAAACACTTGACTGGTGAGTTGTCCTTGAAATTTGACTTTTGATAAATGAAAGTTGATGCTAAAGGTTATAGTCTATCTTCTTACTTTTTTTGGCTATGTTCTCTCAGGTTGTACTCAGAGTTTATTAGTTCTTAATCTCCACAGAAAAAGATTGTTCATTTTGATATTAATGTTTGAAGGGGAGATTGGTACTCAAAATAAAAGAGAAAACGCAAGTCTCCTGATACTGAGGAGTAGATAATTCGAGTGTTCAGTTCCACGATTGCAAGAAGTTGTGTGTATTTGAGGAGGTTTTACTTTAAAGAATCAGCTAAATTAGCAAAAATTATATTTTGAAACCAACTCTTGTCATAGTGAGAATTGCAAGCCACCTATCTAGTGTGTCTTGTTCCAATACTCACAGTGCTTTATCAACCATTTCAGTTATTAGTTTATTTTTTAGTTTTATTTATTTATTCACTCTGTGTGTGTGTGTGTGTTCACACATGCATAAGCATGCATGCCACTGTGTGAATTTGGAAGTCAGAGGACAATTTGCAGGAGTCAGTTCTCACCTTCCACTTGGGGATCAAATCCAGGCTGCAAATCTTGGCCACAAGTTCCTTACCAGAGCCATCTCATTGGCCCTTGCTTACTTCTCTTAAATTGATAAATTTTCTTTTCACTGATGATTTTTAGATATTGTAACATGTATTCACAAAATTAATTGCTTATCTTCCAACAAAAATGATTGGCTTCTGAGTGCAGATAGAATGTGAGTTTATAAGACTTAAATTCAGCAGGTGTGTTTGGGGCTGGCTTTGAGCAGCACTGGAACAACAGGACTTTGTTCCCAGTCCTCAGCCTTCCCAACTCACCCTTCTCTTACCAGTGGCCATGGCTTTCCTCTCAGGAGCAACTTTGTCCTATTCCTATAAACACCTGTTCTTGAGTGATGCTCCTTTAAATTAATTCATGCTGGAGTTTAGTAAACTGATAGCTGAGCATTGTCCTTTGTGCATTTGCTTTAAATTTTTAAAAAATATCCCACTCTCTGCTCTTGTGGTGGACCTGGGTTTGATTCCTAGCATAATATGCTATGCCAAATAAATTATCTTCCATTTGAGTACGTTTGGGATAGAGAGACATTCCTAGCTTATTAAAATAAGTAATATATCCTATCCGTTACCTTCATGAACCCCGATAAAAAAGAGTCACTTTAAATTAAATGTTTAATCAGATGTTTTTAAAACTCCCTATTAGGTATGACCTTAAATTTAACAAATATGCCTGATGTTTTATATCTACACTATTCCTACTTCTACTTTGCATTTAGAATATGTTACATTCCTCAAGTGTTTGATGTTTTCTCCTAACATCTGATGAAAATTCTGTACTGCTGTCAAAATTCAGAAAGCACAGTTATCATTTCACTCTTGTAGCTCAGAAAAATTTAAATTAGATTTGTACTCTTCAAAATCAAGTCTGTTTGGGCATAAGCAAATTACATGCAAATAATGTAGAAAATATCAGGTGTATTTGTTCCACTTGAATATGACCTTTGGGAAATAGTAGAGCTCCTGGCTGTCTTGTGGGATGAGCGGAGCAAGCTGGCTGACTAGAAGGTCTTGTGTACACAGATGAACAATAGTTTCTTTATGTCATTGTTCATATCAGAATTATACTCCTGTTCTGATAAGTAGGGGGAAAAACAAGGAAGGTTAATTTCACAAGTATGCTGAAGACAAAGAGACAAGTGATATTATTTCACCTGCCTTCTGTGATAGCCCTGGTCAAAGAAGACAGTATTGCTAAAAATATTGTGTCCAGAACTGAAATCTTGCCTCTTTAAAACCAACTAAATTTTATGACAAACTGAAACTGTTGTCATTAACATCAGGAAAAAGATTTATGGCTGAGAATCCTGTATTTTATTCTGTTTTAGACATTATAACAAATAAATTATGAGACTTTTGATGCCTATGAAATGTTTCAAAGTAAAGAAAGACGAAAGCTTTTTGGGTGAGATAGGTTTTACATAAAGACAAAATAAAGTGTTATTGATATAATGTATTTTGGAAAGTGCTATTCAAAGGTCTCAGGCTCAAAAGAAGCAAGACCCTTTGATTTAGAGCTATGTTATGTATAGATAATATACAGGTAAACTATGATAGATGGGGTGAGCAGTGGGCTCATAAGTCCAGGTTTGCCTTTTAGAAGATCTGCACTGGCAAGCTAATGGAAGTAGTGAGATGTCTATGTGGCTAGGACAAAATCAAGAGGGGATCGGAATGCTGAAATGGAGAAGAAAGGAGTTCACATTTAATCAAATCTTTTAATACTGAGTACGACTAATTTTAGGTATATTGTTTCTCATTTCCCCCCACTTGATATTTCACTTGTGAAAAGTAAACATTCAGAGGTTCACTTGGGAGACTATTGTATTGAAACATGATTTTACTTTTGTTTTTTTCTTATTGAAGAAGCATGCTTCTCTTTTTCTGTCAAATCCATATCTCTGAACACTTCTGTTGAGTGCCTAATTCATGCGGAGGTCATTTGCTCAAAAATTATTCATTGAATGAAAATATGTACAATGTGATTGAATTTTTCTTATTTGTTTTCTTTGGATATTTCATATATTTATAATATATTTAGATCATATCCACACAATGTTCTCTCCTCTAGTTCTTTCCATAGGACCACCCTCCTATGACCCCCGTCCTTTTTGTGATTGAAAATTTTAAAAGAACCTATTTTTCACTTCATTATCTGAAACAGGAAGGAGTTGATAGGTTGACTAACTTGACAGGAGGGCAGACTGAAGCTTTCAGAGTCAGGGCCACCTAAAATTCAATCTCATTTCATCATATACTAGCTGGAAAAAGAAAGTAACTTCTTTGAGCTTAAGCTTCTCATAAGCAAAATGGATATGCTTCCTGCATTGACTCTAGATAAATTGAAGAAAAAGGAAATATTTTTATCCTCCAGCCTCCTATAAATATAACATATACAATTGAGAAATTGAGAGGTGAAACCATTTTACCAAAGAAAATATAGACAAGATTTAGAAAAAACTACAAGGTACTATGAAGCATTCTGGAGCAAATAGCAGCGGAAAAACCTTTCTATGCCTAGGTTTGAAGGAACAGGGAACCCAGGTTTTATAACCCAGAAATGGCACTGTGGTATAGGAGAGAACCACTGGAGCCCTGACTTTTGGTAAGAGGGATGCAGATAGACCATAGGCAGGGAAAGCAATGAACAAATGTACTAACTCTGCTTTACTTAACCCTCACATTTCCTGCTAAGGTTTCTGATTGGCCAGATTAACTCAGGTGAGAAACCACTAAAACTGTACAAATACGCCAGATTCCAAGGAACAGAGTAGGGTGGAAGAGAAAACAGAGTGCCCTGCTTAGTTATGTATCTATCTATGAATCTATTATGAAAGTACTGGTTGCTACCTAATATGATTCTTAAATTTCAATTTTGGGAATGAAATGGGACATGATCTTACTAATTGCGCTAAGACTAGAGGCTTAAATCAGTACTGTGCTAGGGAGATCCGATCTCACTGTTCCCTTCCTAGGCAAGCATAGTAACGCCAAGTGAATAGAACTTATTCTTCTCCTTTACCATTTTTCCCCAAGTTCTTTTCTGTTGTGACAGAGTAATATGAGTAAATTTGGAAAGAAAATTGGATTATTTTAATGAAGCAATCCAGATTCATCCCCCTGTGGCAGGCTTACCAAACTTAGTAATTATTACCAAGTCCCGTGTTAAAATCTGCCAGAAGAGTTTGAAGGATTTAGGTTATTATTTGAACCTAGGTCCTGATTATCCCATTTAGTAGTCTACTGTTTATAAACCTCTTGTGAATATTGAAAGCAGTAGAGGAAACAGGCTATCATTTAATAAGTGAGGTTTATGGACTTTATACAAGGGATTTTGGTGAGCTATTTATCTTCCTCTAGCTATGGCCATTTCATTTTACTTATATCTTGTAACTATTTTACACACTGGCTTCTTTGTTTTGAAAGACACCTATGATTTGTATTATTTGTTTTTTAGTTTGAATATTTATGATGAATGACAAAGAGTGTTTCTCAATATCATTACATCCAACAATACAGAGAAAATTAATGGATACAGACAATTAATGAAATCAATAAACATTTCATAATATGTTGAGAGGTACATTTGAAGTTCTAAAGCAAAAAAATTGTTTAAATCAAGAAATGGCAACAAATGCCACAGACCTTGATTGCCTCCAGAACTTGAAGGTAAGACCCTACTGTGGAAGACACAACATACTTTTCAGACACAGAACTTGGATCAATTGATCTGGAACTGACTTGGAAGTCTCCTCCCCAAAGACTAATTCTTACAGTATCTGAAGGTAATATGCAAGAAGCCAAGGGAAAAAAAAACAACAAACAAACCAACAACAAATGGTCCTACCTAGGTGTAAAGTCTACAAACCACAACAATGACCAGCTAATCAAATTATTCCTACTTGTGAAGTAGTGGCACTTTCATCCTGGGGTAATCAATAACTGTCTAATTGAACTTAAGGCATGCTCAGTGGGCGGGAATTCATGCATGGTACCATAAACATTGACAAATACAGATGGTTGGAGAGGTGATAGATCCTAAAGAAGAACATACTTCTGTCACTTCCCCAGACCAAGGTAATTTCTCACTATATTCTAAATGCATATCTTTATATTTACAGACAAGTGCACCACTCACCACTCATCAAAGAAACTTCTTTTTTGCAGCAGATGAAGACTATTAAAAAGTTCCACAACTGGTTAAATGCAGAAAGTAACTGACTGTGAGGTGCCAGTTCTAAGTAATACATCTATAGTGAAACCTCTACATCTAAGGCTCAGTGACCATCCTGGTAGAAGAGGCAGAAAGAATGTAAAAACTCTAGAGACCAGTCATCTTCTAATAGTTAATGCATTTTAGACATGATAGGGAATCTACACCAATGAAATCTCCAGAGTACGGTAGCCTAACGAGATCTGCATAATGACAAAACCAGTTGACATGTCAAGGTGGGTGGGGGAAGTATTATGGAGTCCCACTTCAACATAGAGGGCTACAGGCAATCAATGGATGCTGAAAGAGGAAGAATCTGTTTTCTCTAAGGACTCCCTCTCTGAAAGGTTATCTAAATATATAAATATCTACAACATATAATATATATGAATGCTTGTAATTATATGTAACAATAATAATCCAAGAAGAGTACAGGAAATTGAAATGGAGAGGGAGGGTTATGGAAAGAGTTGGAGGGAGACTGGTGTTGAAATAATGCAAATAAAAATTCATGTATGAAATTCTCAATAATGAAAGAAAAGAAAAAAGTATTAAAAATAAAGAAATGGCAAAATCGTTAAATGCTATGCACAAAGAGAACTCTAATTTGAAAGTTTTGGGTAGTTTTTCTCTTACACATGTTTTAGGATTTTTGACAATATGCTTGGTAAATAAATAATCCTGATTGTTTCTGCTTGTCAATACTACAGATTTTATAGGTACACTAATCTTGCCCTTTTTGTCAAAGACATGCAGCCTGTTGCTTCCCTTTCCTGGTTACAGACTTTCTTCAATGCACTTGTTTTGTTTTGTCTTGAGTCATTTTGTTGACAGGCTCTTGTACTATTCCTCTGACCTCTAGAGTAATAAAGTCCCCTCAGGAATGGCTTACTTCTTTCATCTACAGACTTTTTTTGAGTCAACAAGTAGGAAATTTACTCTAATTGCTTGGAGTGACCTATGGCTCACTCAACACTGATGTGTTATAAGTCTATTGGAAAATAAGGTACAGTCCTTTGGGAAAAATCCTTACTAAGTTTCCAGTGGGCTCTTTAAAGAATTTCCTGAGGTTATGTCTGCAAAAAGAATCAAGGAATTTATAAAATTTAATATTAGTAAAGATGTTTTTCAAAAATACATTTGATTATGTGAAAATACTTTCATGGACTGCATAGACAGCTCACTAGGTAAATCACTTGTTCAAGCATAAGGTCTTGACTTTGAATCCCCATAACTCACAAGAAGCACTGCTTTCTAGCTTATGGAAAGTCATTTTTATGACACAACTTTTAAGGGAAGGTCAAGGTAACAAGGGATACTGGCCCAGCAATGATTTGGAGAGATGCCTTTGTAGTTAGCAAGAAGGGCTAGAACAATGCCAGAGCCCAAGATCAGCGTGGTTACCCTAGGTACCTGATGCCAGGAAGGTTAGAATGGGCAAGGAAGAGTGGTAAAAATAGTAAGGGCCTATGAAGTCTCATAGGCTTATCCAACCAGGATAAGGGATTAATATTTTATTTCAAATACTCTGGAATATTATTGGAGTGTATTCCATTGAGAGTGAAATGAAATGACAACAAACGTGTTCTGAAGATCATTCTGGCATGTGAAAATAGAATTAACCATAAATAAACAAAATCATCTAAGGGTTGGGAAGATGGCTCAGTTGATAAAGTATCACAGAAGCATGAATACTTGAGTTCATATACCCAGCACCCACATAAAAGCCATGTATAGCACTGAATACTTGTAATCACAGTGTTGTGGGTACAGGGAAGACAGGAGAATATCTGGACATTTCTAGCTAGCAAATATGGCCAAACTGGTAAACTGTGACCTTGATATACATGTACACACACACACACACACACACACACACACACCCCAATATAAAAAATGAAGTAGAAAAGAACGCAGTTTATATGATCATATTAGGAGAGAAATAGAACCACAGGATTATTTGTTTTTTATTAATAGAATCTAACATCTTAGGTAAAGTCTAAAGAGGTTATGGTATGTGGCTTGTTATACTACCCTTTTATTCTGTTTAGTTTTCTTCAATTGTCATCTACAATGGTGATACTTGGTTTGGCTCATGAATACTGTAGGCATTTCCGTAGTTCCCCACAGTTGCCTTTTACTTTATTCTTCTCAATTGAATGCTTTCTGTTACCTCAATCCTTGCATCTTTTGTACACGCAGTGAAATTTATAGATTTTTATTCTGCTTTGAAAAAGGTAAGAGTGACTTCTGGGGCCAAGTTGAAAGAAGGACATATATAATAGAAAGGGCTGTTGTGTATAAGTTGCTGCAGAGAATGAAATGACCCATGTTGAATGAATTTGACAAGGAAGTAGGAGGTTTGAACAAATCGCCCTTAGAAAAAACACAGCCTGTAAGTGATTCAAGGGATGAATCACTGAATCCCCTTACTGATACGGTAAGACTTCTGACAAGTCCAAGTCTGACATCTTGATTAAATATTTAGAAAGAGTTCTGAGGAAAAGAGAGAGAGGGGTAGAGTGAGACACCAAGGAGAGAAAATGTAGAGAGTGGAATAAACTTACGCAGAGTCTAAGCATGAAGGGAGGGAGCAAGCTCCTATTCCCTGACAACACAAATGCAAACAATCAAGGAAATCTCATTCTACAAACAAAACCCAGTGAATATTGGAGAGAAAGAACATTGATTTTAGAGTCAGGCAGGCCTGAGTTTGAGTTTTCAGTCTGAATTAAATATGTAGCTTTGATTAGGAACAACCTCCGAGCCTCATTTTTTTCACATATATTAAATGGAAATATAATATCTAAATTTAAAAATTTAATAAGCTTCCAGTGCTTGAATCTAACTTCCATTATTTGTTATCAAATTGTTTTTGACAAGAACTTAATCTTTCTAAACTTTATTTCTTATCTCTGAGACATGACTGTTAATCTATGCCTCATGATTGCTCTCTGATACATTCACATCACCCAATATCCCATTATTAGTGTTTTGCTTAATCTAAGGGAGACAATCAATAATCATTATTTTTTTCCTTAATTCCTTGGATCTTATTAATTTACCATTTTAGAAAGCATTTTTCTTTTTAAAAATATTTTGTTTTATTTTTTATTTTATATGTATGAGTGTATTGTCTGCATGTATGTGAGTACACCCATGTCTTGCAATGCCGTGGAGGTCAGAAGAGGGCTTTGGATTCCCCTGGAACTGGAGTTAAGGACAGTTCATAGCCATTATGTGGGTGCTGGGAATCAAACCCGGGTCCTCTGCAAGAGCAGTCAGTGCTCTTAACCGCTGAGCCGTCTCTCCAGCCCCCTAGAAAGCGTTTTTCTTTCCACAATGTTTATATTGTAGTCTCCATGGTTGTTCAGGATGTATTTGCTTTGAAGTATTTGTCTCTTAAGATATACTGCATGATTTCTTCCTTTTGGTTTTGCATAATTTAGTAATGCTTTCTCTTTCTTCCCTTAAAAGTCCAAGTTTGGACAATAAACTATATAGCCACCTCACTTAGGACTTCTGTTGCTCATGTAATTCAATATGTAATTGAAAATATTTATCTTCGGAAGATTACAGCTCTGCAAAGGGAGGCTTAAGTCAGGTTCACATCTGAAAAAATAAAGTTTCTAATTTTAAAGGAGGTGTTTTCATTGGCAAACATGCAATAAACTCACCAGCCACCCCTGAATGATGGGAACATTCATGTTGGCCTGTCCCTCCTGGAAGAACAGTGAGAGAACAGAGCATTTGCACAGGTCACATTCTCAAACTGTGTTTCGTGAATGTGCCTTGGTGTTGGGACACTTTCATGACTATTTTCTCCCCAGTGCAAGATCAGAGTTATCTCTGTGATTCAAATGCCTGAATGTACACACAGGTTGGATTGCATTATCCCTTGCTATCTCCAAATACTTATTAAAGAACCACCACTTTTTCTTGTGCCTGTGTGTGGGGGTGGTGCTGGGAATCAGTTTTCTAAGTCCCATCAGAAACTATAACTAGATGGCACTGGGAACTTGGAGGTGGTGATTTTATTTCTTGACCTTTCAGTATAATGGAAAAAGAAAAAAAATCTTTGAAAAATTTAACCTGTACTCTGGCCCAGTACCATGTCAAATGGGGGGAGTCATGCTTTTAGTACTGAGTATTTTTCTATTCTTAAATAGGTTATAATAAAACATACCTATTAATGTTCATTGAATGATAAGTAATTCATAATTCAATAGATTTTTTGCATATTTTAGCAGGAAAGAAGCAAGAAGTTCATAATGTTATAATTAACAAATGTCAGTCACCTAGAAAATCCATCTCATTTCCTTTTCTATGCCAACCCCTCTACCCTGCGATATGAGTAGAGAGTCACATGAAATGCCTTGAGGCTCACTCACCTCCCAGAAGTGTAACATATAGAAAAAAGTTGAAGAAAATAAGTGCGAAATTAAGTTTAAAATGAATACTTCAGGGCAGGATTTTTGAATCCATTGATAATTCAGTCTGCCTAGGAAAGGAAATCTCTGAATACATTATTACTTTAAAACTACGTATTAGAGAGTTCAGACTTTTAAAAGCACTGGATAGAATTTTGGATGTCTGGCAGAACTTGGGAATCCACTTTTATTAAAACATTTCTTTTAGAAAAAATTAAATATTCATTGGTAGTATTGAACCAAACGTCCTTCTATATTAAAACTGAAATTAGAATAGGATATTTTTAATTTCTGTAATGACAGGTGCATTATGCTGTAGATTTAATAGCTGCAATTTAAGGACTTGGTGGATAATATACCTTTGAAGTGTACAACATTAGTGCTGTTTTAGTTCTAGATTCTTTATTACCTAAGTCATAGCTTCTTGATGTGCATGCTTGTTGAATACCTCTATATTTCTTTACTTACAATATTTTTTATTATCAGGCTCAGCTGTGTATTATTCATATGACATCTTTAGTTGCTTTATAGTCAGGTATATGTGATAGCACCTTAGATATTCTTCTTAAGGAATTGTGGCTGCCTCTTGGTCCTAGATTTTTAACTTGATTTAAACACACACACACACACACACACTCATATGTAGGTTTGAAAATATTCTTCTACTTTTCTTTTCTATGTGTCAGTGGTGTGTGCTACATGTATGCCTGGTGCCGGCTGAGGTGAGAAGAGGGTGTCATTTCCCCTAGAACTGGAATTACAGATGATTGTGAGCTGCATTTGGGTGCTGGGACATGAACCTGGGTCTTTGGAAAGAGCAGCAAGTTCTCTTAACGGCTGAGCCATCTCTTCTGCCTCTTTAGCTTGATCATAATAGCATAAGCACCAAATAGAAGACTAACCATCACTGGAAAGGAAATAGCAACATTTAAAGTTTTCTTATAGAGAAAATAAAAACCTACAAAGGTCAAGATTCAGAATACTGAAACTTACCCAAGTAGGAAGATTTGCTTGTCTTCTCTTGTGATATTTTCTGATGAAGCATTAAGAGTGGTACTGATTCCCAGCTCCTTGACGCAGTAACTTTTCAGGGAAGGATTCCCTTCCTTTTAAAGTTTTCTTCTTTTAATGTTAATGTACATTACCATATAGCTGAAGACTTTGATCAAAATTTGAAGCAGCTGCTAAAAATATGCTTCACAGGGGCCGGAGAGATGGCCCAGAGGTTAAGAGCACTGGGTGCTCTTGAAGTCCCAGGTTCAATTTCCAGCACCTACATGGCAGCTGACAACCATCTGTAACTCTAGTTCTTTGCATTCTTCTGAACTCTGTGGGCATTGCATAGCACCAGGCACTTATATACATACAGATAATACATCCATATACACAAAATAAAATAATAAATAAAATAAAAATGTGTTCACAGAAATTTTTATATTAAAGATCATATAAATGACACATTCTAATTTATTACTCACTCCTACAAATATGATGTAACTATTGTCTACAATGCTTTTGCATGAGTGTTTCAGTAAAATGTACAGTGCTTTCCTATGGTTTGAGCTAGTTTTACAAATTAACTCATGTTTTCTCAAAAGTATACCCACACAGTATGAAAATTATGAAGCTAAAGGACTATCTCTAGGACTTTCTTACTAATGATTTAGTCAGTGGATACAGTCTAATGGATAATTTGACCAAAATACTTCTTTTCATTGATCTTACATTCTGAGAAGACATTAATAAAAACTAAATTAACCCCAAAACCTCATAAACATCAATTCTTTGATGAAAAGAAAGCTATTTGCAAGGAATTAAGTAGGCACTTCATCAGACTCAAGAGATTGGGAAAAATATCTATGGGGTCATGACATTTTGAGCAGACAACTGAATTAGAAGAAATCAGCCATGCAGACACTTGTGGTAGCAACTTCCTGGCATAGAGATCCAGGAGAGTTTGGGGCCTCATATAAGTGTGAAAGTTGCCCGTGGAAGGTTTGAAACTATCATGATCTGATTTTATCTTTTTAAAAGGACACTGTATGCTGTGTGGACAATGGGTATTAATGGGAGCCAATATGGACAATCAAATGGCCTATGGTGCAGATGAGAAGATATGGGCATGACAGAGAGAAAGAGCAAGTGATTGTCTCTGGGCAGTGTGGGCTCTGCTGAAGAGGTGACATCCAGAGGGCTCACTCATTTATTACATGATTGAAGTTTTGGGCGGAAGGAAAGGAGAAATGTCATAGATTTCATCCTGAGAACCTAGGTATGCCATTGGATGAAATAGAGAAGGTAAGGATTTAAAAAGGGACTAAGCACAGTTTCTATTTGGGAACAAATTATTCAGAACTCAGGTAGCATATGGAACCCAGAGAACAAATCTAACTGAGGCAGGGAACTGCAGGTACATAGTCTTACAGTTGGAATTGATTTGATATATTTTAGGGCCATCAAGATATCCAGTGTGTCTGGCACATCGAATGGTGGAACTAGATCACAAAGGTGGCTGCATTCAGGGACTGAAGGTCACACAAGAGATTTGGATTGTGTTCCAAATGTGGCAGGAAATCATTGATGGGTTTAACCTAAGTAGCATGATGGGATTAACATTGTTTAATAGTATCACTTTGGCTGCTACATGAAGAATTGATCCACAGAGGGTATAACCGGGGAACTAGCAATATATGAGAAGGTTATTGTAGTCATGGACACTCTAAATGTCTTTCGGTGTGTGGGTGAGTTCTACATAATGACAAATTCTTCCACCTATATTTCACATGACTTTCAACTATCCAAGCTGGGGACTTATGCCAGTGGAAACCTATTTACACACAGTTTTTGAATAATTGTACTATATACAAAATTTTCTAAGATGCCATTATTATGCACACTGACAGAAAATTTGTAACTGTGTTGTTCAGAACTATAGTAGTCCTTTCTTATTGTTTTGGAAAAGTCAGGTCATTGATGCCAATGACATGCATGGGATGTTTAACTGGCCAATTCCTGACATTATAGTTTTAAATTAATTTTAAAAGTTTATGTGTATGAGTGTTTTACTGTATGTATGTAAGTGCACCATGTGCATGAATTGTGTGCAGCATCCAAAAGAGGACATTGGATCCCCTGGAACTGCAGTTACAGAAGGCTGTTAGCTACCATGTGGGTTCTGGGAACTGAACCCAGGTTCTCTGTAAGAGCAGCCAGTACTCTTAACCCTGAGCCATCTCTCCAGCCCAATTCCTAGCATTTTATTAATGGTTACATACAGGTGTAGGACTCTTGATATCAATGCCTTATCTGTATTTATATGCTAAGTACATCTTATGGGAGGCACTGCACATATGCTTTGTAGTATGTATGTATAAGTTATAGCTACAGATTTTATTTCTGGGTAATGAACTGTTGTTCTACGATGGGGATTTTTGTTTGCTAAGTTGAAAATCACATGTAGGCAATGACTGTTAACCTAGATGCTTTGATTTAGGATTTGACTGATTTAACCTAGATAAAACTAAAATTGGCAGTCTCTTAGATTAATAGTTATTTCTCCAAGAACCCACATCTAATCAGCCACTGGTGCTGCTTTAGAACCCAGTTTAAATTATCTCCAAAGACAATATTCATTACATCATATAATTATATCAATACAAAAGTTTCTTTTCAGATGTTGAATCAGTGTAGTAGAGTATCTTGATAACATTCTTGACTTAAAGACTTAACATTTAAAGTTGTGCATTTACTAGCAATAAAATAAAGCATGAATTCAGTCAACTTAGCAAAATATGAGTTTGGAAGGAAAGGATGGACCAAAGAATTTGTTGGTTGCTAACTTGAATAAAAACCATAAATGTGGCCTTTTATTTTAATTTCAGTCCAATTCCTGAGAGGTGTAATAAAAACCTAGCTTTGTCATGGTTTTTAAATTTTGATTTGGAAGCATGCTTATGTTTCGTTCTAGTGATCTTTTCTCATGACAGGCCTACTTCATATTTGCTTCATGACTATTAGAATCTGAAAGCATATAGAATTTTCAGATTTTCAAAGCAGTAATTTTTGACAAGGAAAGCTGTTTAATTTTGTCTCAGATTTTTCTTTGCAGCATTCATAGAGTGAAATGTTCTTTGTAATTTCAGTGCTCTATCTCATCAGGTACCAACAATATCGTTATTCTGAGGAAGAGTAGCTGAGAAGGAATTAACTTGGCAATAATTCTCATGAAAAAGTGTGATTTTGAACAGATATGACAGTTTGTGAACTATGGTTCCAGGAATTCTCTCTGAAGCATTTTAATTTTAACATTGAAAAACTTTGCAACAATTAAAAAAAATATTTGATAGAGAATAAATACATCAGCATAGTCTGTACTACATCAAAGGATTTTTGACAGTGTTTTGATGATGGAGAAAGTACAAGTTAAAATGCTAACTCTGTCTCCTTCTGTTTGGACCACTTTGCATTGGAGATTGACATGGTACTAAAGATTGATTTTTAACAGTTTTACATTTTCTGTATGGGAATGAATTGCTTGGATGCACAGTATCATCGAAAATTTCTTAATCTTCATGTTGCACCTTGCTTCTCATAGTGATTTGTGTCTGGCTTTGTCTTATGGATAGAAAGAGAAGAACCACTCACTATGTTGGAGATAGAAAAGAAATTAATTACACTGCCTGTGGTTACTATCTGCACAGAATCAAATTACTTGGTTTAGGAAATATTTCATCTGTTAAAAATCCAGTGTGGACCAGAGATACTGCGCTTCAGCCAAATAAATGGTGAATCCTGAAGATAAATTTACTTTCCATTACTCTGTCTGTGAAAGACAGGCCACACATGTCTAAAAAGCTCTCTGGCAAGGCCCCTGAGATGCCTCCATCCTTTCTGTACCAGATTAAATTGCACACTCTTCCAGTTCAGAATACTTGGAGTGTTTCGTATGTTATTTAACAAACACAATGGTGTGTGTTGATGTTACGTATTGCCTAAGAAGGAGGTTTCTATTATTCTTATTTATCTTTTGCATCAGCGTTTGACAGCTAACAAATGAAATTTCTTCTCTAAAATTAAATCAGGCTTCATGTCTGTCTGTCCCCCATAAAGGATGAAATGTTATTTATTTCTGAGACAGTTCTTATACTTCATCATCTTTCATTACTTTTATAAGTTCTGTCATAAATGCTTTACCTCTTTGGCCTTGACTTCTAACTGCCTATTATGGAGATAAGTGCCTGGATCTGCTGATATAAAAACCTCAAATGTTGCTTTACCTTCAATTAACAAGTACTTTAAAAGCAGCATTAGAGTGCAGTATGGTCTATCACGCCACTATTGTATTTGCCTCTTCACATGCTTTTGTTTTTCTATGACCAGGAAGAGCAGGGTTTACAGAGCATTTGGGAAAACTCTCTTTCCTGAACTCCACAGCTATACATTCGCTTTCCGGACAGACTTACCTGGGTGTCTACAGCATCCTGTGCTTAAACCATGTGCTGTTCCTTCCCATATTTTCTCTATTGTAAGGGCTGGCCAATTTTGGTCTGTGGGCTCAATCCAGCTGACTGCCTAGTTTTGTATGATCTGTGAGTTGAGAACATATTTTACATCTGTAGATGATTGAGAGAAATGGAAAATGACAATATTTAATGCTATGTGAAAATTAAAGCAAATTCCAAATTTCATTATAAATAAATACAGGATTTGTGGGTTGAATCTACATTTATTTCATTGCATATGCCTCTACTTGCTTTTGGGGAGTAGTGACAAAACTGAGTAGCTTTCATGAATACCACATGGCCCAGAAAGCCGTAGAGGAGTCTAAACTATCAGCCATAACCTAAAGTTGCTGACTCCTCTGTTTGAATGAAAAATTTTATCTTTCATGTCTCAACTTCCTAAGTTCTAAACCTCTGTATAGTTTTACAATCATTCTCTTTACTCGTTTTAAGAGACTGGTGATCTGTATTTAGGGGCTCACAGTCCTCTTTTATAATGCTTACTTCCGGAATCATAGAGCATCCTTCCTGATAGGCTCATCTCTGGACACCTTCAATAGTTCTTTCCAGTTTCTGTTTTTCACCAACAAATTTTGGCTCTGTACTAGTATCAGAGTTCCATGTGAACACTAATACCCTAGATCATTCCTTTCTCTTATTAAAGATGTCATTTGAATCCTGCTCACCAGAGAATCAAGTACAAACTTCTCAGCATTACAACAAATCCCTTCATTCATTGAGCTGATTTTTCCAGCTTCATCTCCTGTCTCTGTCTGTACCCTCTGCTTCCACCACGTGCATCTTAAATTCCACAGACACAGTACCACTGATTGTTTCCCTAATACGTTGGTGTCTTTCATGAATCCTGCCTTTGCAATGCAGCTGCCTTATCTTCACTGCCCTTTCACCACTTTCTAAATAGCAAACTTGATTTCTATTTTTAGGGTTCATCTTAAATGTCACATTTGAGAATCTTTTTTCTGGAACCTTGGGGTGGAGATAATTATTTTCCCACTTCATTTTGGAACTCTCTCGCTTGTCATAATCTGTGTAGGCATCAGAGTCTTTCCTCATTTTCGTTTTCTCAGAATGCAGCATTGCCACAAATAAGTTAGTAAATATTTTCTAGGTGAATAAGTGCTCATTTACTTTTGGAGATATTATTCAGTTTAATTCAGTAGAACTAAAATTCTGAAAACAAAAATGAATTCTTTCCAATTTAGAATGAACCTGAGAATCTTTGAAATAACTACAATAGTTTAATATTTTGCTTATTTTTTGTTCCTCTATAGAAATTTCATCAAATAACAGTACCATTTTATCTGTTA
>NW_008348573.1:779068-807924 GCF_000622305.1 Nannospalax galili | reverse complement strand
ACTACAATAGTTTAATGTTTTGCTTATTTTTTGTTCCTCTATAGAAATTTCATCAAATAAAAGTACCATTTTATCTGTTAACTATTTCCCTTTTAAAATTACTCATAATCACTACAAGAAATAAAAAGCCCATCTGCATTTTAAATTTTGTAATTTGTTTTATGTTGTTTACTTTAATAAATTGATTATTCCTGTGGGTAATAATTAAAATTTCTAATTCAGCTTTCTTTGTGGTTTTTTGGCATCTCAGAGATTATTGAGGTGGGAATGTTTAGATATTGTGTGGCTATGTTTCAGCTATAGAAACTTCCATTCACATGGGAAATTAGTTAAATTTCTGATACCCTAACTGTTAACACTGTTACTGTTCTAAGATTGACATTTTGGTTGTTAGCATGTCCAGAGGAAGCTAGGGATGGAGCTCAGTTAACTATTTGTGTCCACCTTGCACAGACTGGTTGGATAAGAAAGAATATAAAGCCATCTGAAAGATTTTAAGATCATATGAGTTTCACTCATCTATTATTTTCCTGGCTCCATTTCGTACAGACAATAGTAGTGAGAGAAGCTGATGATTATGTAGTAGTCTATACTTACTCAGAATGCTTTGACCTCCATTATGCCTCTTGTGAGGAAGGCAGAGGCAATATTGTTATAGGAATTTTTCAAGTGAAACTAATGTTCAGAAACATGAAATTACCTGCTAAAATTCTTACAGTTAGTTAGACATGTGGTTTGAGACTAAAACCTAGTTCCTGACACTGTGTAGTTTTTTCTGTGATTTTCTTTTGTTCCTGTAACACATATTCTGGTTATCAAGTATTTATCTTTTGACTCCAAAGCTGTCTTTCTATGGAGATAAGACAACAGAGTCTGGTTCTCTACTCGTTGCCCTCATGCTAGATTTGGCCAGTAGGGGGCACATGAGGAAGCCTGGATATTAAATGGGAAGAGAATGGACTTCACTCTTTCCCCTTTGCTTGTCACTGCCTGTGTATCTTTAGCAATAAAAGTTGAATAGAACCTAACACCCTCGCCAAACCAACCTCATCATATGGCCTTAGAGGTGCAGAACCAGCATGTAGTGGCTCTCCTCGGAGTTCCAAATCTCAACCTCTTATATGAGCTTCTTAGTACCTACATAGCACAGCAGTCTCATTCTATCCCTCTGTCTTAATAAGGGATGCTGCTTCGAACAGTTATGATCTGTGCTATGCTACTGTACCCTTCCTGCCTTTCCAGCTTTCTCATAACTGTGAAACCAATTCTCCATATTATATGCTCCCTGTTGAAATATTCGATATACTTTTAGTTTTCCTGACAAAACCCTTCATAATAGTATGATTAGTAATGAGTTGGCCCAGGAAATATTCCCTGGTTTTGATTAATGCAAGATTGGTTTGTTTAGATTGTTTTCTTGAAATCAATGCTAACATATATGCTTGTTGTATGCACTGGCACATAATTAATATACCCCATATGCCAAAGAGCCTGTAAGATATTCCTTTGGTTTTGGATTTCAGAAATTGTCATCTTCTAGAGACCACAAGAGACTGGTGATGTTACTACAGAGATAGTGTCCTTGAATTCATTAGTGGTGTTGAAATTTTGGAAGAGAAAGTTACAAATGTCAGTGCCCAACTCTTAACGGGCAGTCCCAGTGGCAAACTAGTATTGAACATTTCATTACTTATGCAGACTTTTCGGTTGTAGATAATATTCATGGTTTTCATAAGCGCACAAAACATGAACGCTTTCCTACAATATTGCTTAATATTTAAAAAAGCAACAATATTGCTTAATATTAAAAACAAAATTTGTGTCTACTGGCCAGAAAATTGAAATGAGTCACCTCTTGAACCTGAATTGAATTAACAGAATTAGAAGTCAAGTCATTACAAAGGTGAACCCTGACAATACCTTATGTACTTCCCAATCTTCCTTGACATACACCCCCAAAGAACCTGTAACCACTAAGTATGTGCCCATTCTCTTTCCCCAAACAGATCAGAAGACACTAACTTGGGTGGCCATATACTCTGTATAGGGATTTACCATGTATATTTAGGTATTACCAAGCAGTATTTATAATTTTATTTTAATTCATGCAGACAAAAAATTCTATCACAGTTTATCAGGCAATGTTATGATTACAGTGGTCAAGTAACACAGGCCAAGACATTAGTGAATATGCTGGGTATTCTGGATATACAAATTTTGAATGAGCTAACATAGTTATATAAGTGCCACCACTGCCTGAGGTCTCAATCCTAAATTTACAAATGGAGTTTTGGACAAAGCTTATTCCTGTATTAGGTTCATAGACCACCCACAATGTGATGACTACCTTGGTAATTGTTTATGCAACTGGAATATGGCAACACCTGTGTTCTATAGATTGACTGAGTTGTGTTGAGACAAGTTTTGACATTCCCATTTCCATTTTGGAAATTCCCATGCCTGAAAGGTTAGTTAAACCAAAGTATGTCTGTAGCTGCAATAAGCAGTAGATCATGGCACCAGGAGCAACTTGAAATACACAGGGGTAGTGAATTCCTTTATGTCCACACTTAAGTCACTTGGGTTTTGAGGAAGATGGATGTGTCTTGGGGAATTACTGTGGATTATCTTAAATGCAATCAAGCATTGATTATAATTGCAGCTGTGGTTCCAGATGTGGTTTCTCTGCTGAGATAAATCTACCCAGCCCCTTGGACTTGATGCACAGCAATTGGTCAGGGAAATGCTTTTGTCTTTGTAACAACTTGAAAAGATCACCAATAACTGTATGCTTTTCTCTGACAGAATCAACAATGCATCCTCACAGTTCTGTTTTAGGACCATGGCAACAATTTGTTTCCGTCTCAATTTTGTTTTAAAAGATTTTGGTGACACAGAACATGATTACCTTATTTAGGTTTGGAAGACAACATACCCATACAGGAATTTGTTTCTCTACTGTATTTGCTGAGCACCTCAGTTTCTCATCAGAAGATAAAGGCTAGTCAGGTTTCAGTGAAAACTTCTGTTCTACTTGAGCTTAATGACCCACCAGATCCAATAGTATCTGGAAGTAGGCATGCTTGTTGAATATCTGACAAATCCCTAAAGGAAAACAATCACAGTTATGATCTCTAGGGCTTAGAAGAAAGGTAGGTCAATTTCTGCTGACAAATAATATCTAACTTTTTATAAAACTGTTCCTGAAAAGCTGTCAGGTTTTGGTAGAGTTGGGATGACTGACACATTGTCATCAAGTGACCATGCAGTGTTTGCTGCCCTCCGAAACTGGGTATCTGGGTAGGCACATGCATTATCAGTTCATCACTAACTGAAAAAATTTAAATCAGGCTAAAGCAGAGCAAGAAGGCAGAATAGGTGTGGGAGTCTCTTATTCTTTCTCCTTTATTACTGCTCTAACCTCAGTGAATGACTGATGTCTCATGGGATAATTCCGTTCCTTCTTTTTGTGCCAAGGAATGAACTCAGGGCTCGTACATACTAAGCATACACTTTATCATGGACCTTGAATTTCTTATGAATTGTTGGGCTCTGAACAGAAAGACTTGGTTGAGATGTATACATGATCATCTGGAACAGTAAGTGTGTGAAGCTATTCGTGTTTAGCAAAGGATGTCTTCCAGAAAACAGCTTAGAATAATCACGTAGGCTAGATCACTCATGCTCAGGTTGTCAGCTTGTTTCTTTCCTCAGCCATTCTCATTCTTCTGCCGTGGCCTCATTTCCAGATTGGTTATGGCAGTAGGAATACAGATTGCTCCTAGGATTCAACAACATGGTTGCTCCCTTACCAATCCTGGCTCAGTTACTACCAGTCTTGAATGTCTAAGCTTAATAGCCACAAAGGTCAATTCTATGTCTTCTGTGAGTGTGGCACCATACTTAGTTGCAGAGAACAAAAGAACCTCAGCTTGGGGCAGGTTGTCTATATTAAACTTGAAGTCAATATCTAATTAGCTTAGCTTGTGTTATAATGACTTTATTATTTTGATTCTTATTATTTAGGCTAGAAACTAAAATATATCTTTGTTTTCCATATGTCTAACAGGCTAGCTCTTCTTCCCACTTCATATTCATTATGTTTACAAGGAATATATGTAAAATTATTTAATATCCATTCTAGATTCTCGAAGACCAGTTTCTCTGGTCTGTCTAACCAAAAGATGTCCCATACTCAAGACACACCTTAAGCATTACTTCCTTTAATTTCTGATATGATTTCATATATGTTCACAGTACAACACTACTCAGGTTATCCTAGGGCATATTTTAAACACATACCTATCCCATATCAACTTCATGTGTATTCAGGGAGGATCTGGCAAATATTGTCCACTATTGCATTCTGTACTTCTCTGAAGTCAATGACTATCACATCATTGATTTTCCATATTTATTTGATAAGTGGATGAAATATGTTTTGTCCATTTTTATCATTATCTTAAATGGCAATGGTTCAGGAATCTGTAGGTAAATTGGAGTAATGTTTGTATAGAAATGTGACGTATGGGATATGAGTTTTGGTGTACTAGTCAAAAGCCTAACTCCAGGATTTGTTAGATCTGTGACCTTGAGATGTCCTTTAAATTTCCTTAGCTTTGATTCTCTTTTCTAAAAGGAAGCCTCTTTCAACTTTGTAATTCTACTGTTTCATGACTTCACAAAAAGAAAGAAATTGTATTATAGAAACAATTAACTCGAAAATTTTCCGCTTCTTATTCTTCATTTTCACATAGTTTAGAATAATTGCTTAAATAGGGTAGATAAAAGCTTTCCCTTTTTCTTTTGAAAATGATCAATGCTTGAAACTTTGCTCGAATAGAAAACATAAATCTTTAAGTAATTTAATATACACTCATATACATGAATATGCAAATTCTAAATTAGATTAATATGAAACTGAAAATATTTATAGCATGCTATTACAAAGGATTTGTCCTACATTTAGAATCACTATAGTGACAAAGAACCAAATTGCAGTTTATAAAGTACTGTTAATTCTTTTCTTATTGAAAAAATGAACAGATATGAAGAATTTGATGTATATTAATTCATCTGATGCACAGGAAGGGAACTACATTGTTCACTTTTTCCTCATCTAAGTGTTTTAAGTGTTGACCTCAGGGTGAAGCAGACATTATGGGACATGTGTGCTTGAATGCATGCTGTCCAACTCCTACCATTGACTGAATTGCAATTACAGAATTGGTGGAAGACCACCAGTATACCATGAAGAATGCTACAAGAAATTGATGAAATTTATTACAGGTGGATTGTTAGCAAGAGCATTCTCACCATTACCCATGTCTTGCTGCTCAACATCTTGTCTCTGGACCTGTAAAACTGATATGACCTAAGAACCCGTGAGATACCCAGAACTACAGGCCTTAACTGCAGACCTGCTGAGTCAGATACATCTTTAACCAGATCCATATACACACTGTGGGAAACCAGTAGTCACCATCACTGAGCAGTGTCCTTTTATGCGGCTGGTCATAAAATTATCACAAAAATATCTTAAGAATACACACAGTCAAGAATAAAACTGTATTGTATTTCTCCAGGCAAGAGTTTTATGTTCTAGATTTTTAGATGTTAAACACTGTAAATTTGTGGTTGAAAATTTCCCTTTGCTTTGGTTGTCTCGTAAGTTCCATGCTGTTGATTCTGACTACTGTCTGGTGGAATGTTTGAAAGTACCCTTCTCATCCTTTTGTTAATTTTCATGTCTCAATATGCTTTCATTGTCCTGGTTCTTGTAACTTAAAAAAATATCATATTGTGTGTTGGGGGACTCATGTTCTCTGTGGGATGAGATTAAGGATAAAGAAACAAAACCAAAGTAAAGAGTCCAAACATTTTCAGGATTTGCTACATGTTCGAGCATCAAACTTAGACCCTCGCCTCTTTGCTACCTGCCTTTCTGTACTGTCACAATTACTTTTCAGCAGGGAGATCTTGAGGCACTCTGGGAGTTGCAGTTATCAGAGAAGTATTAATTATCGTCAGCACACTATACTGTACTTGCTGAGCCAGAAACGTGGACTAATGTGTTTTATAAAGATTTTAAACAAGAATGCAAACCCCAGAAAATATCTGACTAAATCAGAGCATTCGCCTCAATTAAAATATCCTGTTTTATGAGAATACTGGTATTAGTCTTTTATAGACAAATTGTCTAGTTCTTTTAAAGCTGAGGTGCAATAGTTCTAAGAATTTAGAGATCGTTTACATCAAATATGTACTGATGAAACCAGTAGCAGGTGAATTCTGAGTTAATGTCAGGCTATATATCTTTACCAGCAGGAAGCCAAATAGCTGAGCAAACTGCCTCAGGAGGCCATTGAACCAACTATGGTGGCTGAATAATTTTATGACCAGTAATAAGGCTCACAAGTTACACATGCTAAGAGAGGGATAATCAAATCTTATGCTGTAGGGCATAAATTAATCACTGCAGGGGTCAGAAATGAATCTCCTTTGCCCTATGAGCAGAATCATATAATTAGAAATGGTTATATTGATATTTTTAAACCCTTCTTCAGCACCAACCTTGGCTTTAAGAATAATTCTGAAACTTTGTGGGGGTGCCTGAGGTCTTGATGAGAAGAAGAGGGCTGCTGAAAGTTGAGCAGTTTATTCTGATAGACAAATAGGTTGGGCAGTTTCCTGATACCACACTGTTCAACCTGATTTTCATTAAGAACTCAAAGTGCCTGCTGTTCAAATGGCTCCAGGCAACTGGGAACAATGGGCCTCCTTACTTATCCGGAAATCTTGAGGTGGATTTTTATCTTTTAATCAAGTCTCTAGCTAAATAAGAAAGAGGATGGTGCACCAAAGTGTGAGACTAATTGTGTCTTCTAAAATTGACATTTTAAATTATGTAGAATCAGATTTTCCTAGGATTGGTGAATTAATCCTTGGGTTCTTTCTCAGGAAAATAGACTCAAGAGGAAACTCGTTAATGAAATAGTATTGAAGGCCAAGTGCAAACTGCCAAACATAAAAATCTCTTCAAGTTTTCCTATGTGCTTACGGAACAAAGCATGTCAAATGTTGTAGTTTTGCGATAACTAACACAAAGTATTGTATTTCACGGAATGTAGTTATTTCCTACATCCTTCTGTTCCTCCATCTTCAGCAGTATTAGATAAGGCAAATAACTTTCAAGTCATTTTCTAGAAGGATTTCTAGCAAAAGGAAAATGAAAAGATGAATAACTTCCAAAGAATGACTGCCTATGTGTGACCTGGATACTCAGTATTCTCAGAGAAGAAAACACCTTGTTGATGTATCTTTTCATTGACTCCAGAGGTTTTTAAGGTGCTTATTGTATTTGGTTCTCTTTGCCTTTTCTTGGTTTTCACTTTTATATCAGTCATTTAGTATTATATGGCTAGTGTAGCAGCAGTTTAGATAAATTTACTTGTAATAAGATAGTAGAATTTTTCATGACAAAAGGACCATATCCTTTCTATGGGCCAATCAATAAGACAGGCCTAGCAACTGAAATATAAGCAACAAGTTTTTCCTTTATAAACTTATGATCTGATTGGGAATATTGGACATGTCTAGGAATACAATTCATAATATAGCATTATCAGATTATATGTTAAAATAAATCATGTCAATAAATGTATGTCTCAGTTGGTGGCAGAAGTAAGACAGTAGTGAAGCCTGGGAAGGACACATGTTTTATCAGGAAAGAGAGCCCATTACCTGGGTGTGTGTGTGTGTGCATGCATACATGCACGTGTGTGTGTGTGTGTGTGTGTGTGTGTGAATGCATACAGTGGGGGTTGAAGACTTGTAGAACAAAGAAGGATTGAGTTCATGTTGAAACTCAGAGTGGTCTGGGAAGCACTGAGTATGTTTTTCAGTAAGAGGGAGAAGCTAGTGTTAGGTATAGAGGAAATTTACGTTTGAAGATATTTAATGCTATAATAAATCATATCTTGCCTATGACTTATTATGATTATTGTTATGAAGCTATTGTGGAAAGAAATCTTTGGGAAGAAAAGTGTTGTTTCAGTATGGATGCTAGTCTACAGCCAAGAAGGGCCAGGGTAAGGGATTTTGATTAATGGACAACCTAGTTGTGAGACAACTGAGCCTTCATCACCTGCATTCAGTTAAGTTTCACACCCATAATGTCTACTTAACTAGTTCTTCTTTTTTTCTTTTCTGTGAAAGCTCACTGGTTTGTTTTTTTTCCCCAAAAGAGATGAAAGGCTTGGCTTGATTTGACATTGTGGTAATGTGCTCGCAGCACTGATCATGACCATTAATTACTGGATTCAAGCATCTTAATGTTTCATTGACAGTGAACATGACTAAGCAAGTGTCTCTAAATCAATATTTGACTCAATATGCTTAATTTCAATAACAGTGATCTTTCTTTCTTTAACCAAGAAATTTATAACATTTCTACAAGATATGAATTAAATATACATTAAATATTTCATCTAGATGTTAAAATTTAACATCAATAACTAACCCATTCTCACTAGATTTCATTTGGACATAGTGTTTTCTAAGGTCCTATGGCAGCAAAAAATTGGCTTTTTTTTTTTTTACAAATGAACTAGCAATTCAATATTCTTCAAAAAGTCAGTCAATATTGGTAGAGTCCACTGAAGGAAGAGTCCTTTTTTTCATAAAATATGTCCTGGAGAGACACAAAGACTCAAATACAAGTCCTATCTGTGGTAATATTGCAATAGAGTAAGAGACAGAAGATGATCACAGATTGTATCAAATCATAACCCTAATAAAAATTTCAAAATAGTAATGAGACCGAATGAAATAATTGTTCTGTCACAAATTTACAAATGTTCCATTTGTTTATTGTGTCAACCCTATGGGCTACATCATTAACATTCTTAGTTTTCCAGATAAGTGGTCAGACTTGTAGGAACTGGCCATTTTACTTATGGTCACACAGTGAGTAAATCACAGAGCCCAATTTGAATTCATGGTTCTGTAACTTTTAAGCCAGATTCCCTTTTGGTTTCCAGACTTGGTCCCTGGGGTTAGTATGAAAGAAATAAAGGAGAAAAAGTGCTGTTTGTGGAATAGTTTCATGCCAAACCTAGTCTGATAAAAATATCTTCTTAGGAAACATATAACTAAATTTATAACAGTGCAGAATATGATACGATTGAATTAAACAGTAATAATTGAGAATGTAATAATTTGAGAAAGTCTTCTTTCTCAAGTGTGGTGTCTCCTTCTGGGACCCAAAGCACTGAAAAGATGCTTGTCAGATAAGACCCATGTTTATACTCTTACCTGGGGATCCTAGCTCCTTCCTGCTACACTGAATCCATAATGAACTTGTGTTGCTGCCTTCTGTGAATGTGGTTTAATAATGAAATAGTGTCAAACCTTGTGTTTAAGGCTTACATGTCTCCTTTAAAATGAATGTAAGAGTTACAGATTAAGATTTTCCTAGTAAATATTAAGCTATACATCTTCAAAAAACAGATAAGGTGTTTATGTATACGGATTTCTTTGTAAAAACATACAGAAAGTAAGTACATATGTACATATGCACAGACCTGCACCTATGAATTTTAATTTTGACATGATGGGTCAGGGTTTAAATAGTCATGACTATGAATATGTAATGATGTGTTAATATTTCTGGAGACAAGCTGTTCTTAGGTGCTCATAGCCTTCTTCATGGTGTGAAGATGCTCTTCTCTGCCTCTCTCCTTGAAATAAATTTGCTGTCTTTCAAAATAGAGTATTTATGCAGTCATACTGAATGTGAAAAAGTCTTTCTTTGCACATATTATATGTAAAGCAGGCTTGAACTCAGCTTTTGATTAAAACACAGTTGTGTGACCTTCCAGCTCAGCTTTAATTGCATTTAAAATTCTTTCCTGTACCTGTACTGAAGATCACAGCCCAATATTAATAAAGTAGGCTTAGAACAGTGTGGCACCTGAGCAATTGGTTCTTGACAAACGTTATTTACCTAACGAGAGTTTCATTTCAAAGTTAACGTGTCTCTGAGCTACTTGGATAAAGCACTCATCTGAAAACTGTGTTAGACATTTTAACCCAATTTAATTTATTCCCTGAAAGTTTAATCCCCTGCTGAAAAGAGTAGTTGCAAATGTCCCAGAGTTACAATTCACTGAAGTGAAAAATGGTTAATGACATCATAGCTATTGAGCTTCAAGAGTTTAGTTAAAAATCTTTCTCAAAATGTAAAACAGGGGGCAAGAGTTAATAGGATATTTTATATGGCTACATTTCAATCCTTTCCCAAATCTTTCTAAAGTCACTTGTGTCTCTTCCATTAAAGCTGTGTGATATGAGTTACTTAGACATCTCTAGGGAGTGCTAGTAGTGGGGGAGGGCACTTACATTTTAAAACACAAAAGCAAATCTCTTCTGAGCTTTGACACTGAAGTGGTTCATTCCATCATTTTACATTTTATAAAACTCGTTTTGTAATCACATCTACCAATCAAAGTAATATTAGACTCCAACCATCTACAGCTTTCTATCCAGCCATTTGAGGCAGCAGCCTGCAGTTCACAGCACAGAGTTCCTTGGAGCCCACATAAGATTGGCCCAGACTTGGCCTGTATGGTATATTGTATAACAAAAGTTATTTATTTGTTGTTGAAATAATTGGGTCTGACTGCCAAAGAGTGGGGATAAAAACCTGGGAGGAGAGAAAATAAAATCTGAATTGAGTTTGTTTTTGGCACCGTGGAAAGCATTTTGGTCCCCTTTATAGTCTCTTAAAAATCTAATTATTCATTTGGCAGCTATATCTTATAGTGCAACTGGATAGTTGTTTTAAAATATGCAAAGTGCAGATTTCAGATTTAATAGGAGATAATGACTGCTTACAGCCTGTCAGGTCACGGCCTATTTGGCCTAGTTACAGAGATACAGCTTTATGATTCAGTGCCCCTAGAGCTTGTGATGGCTCCAGGCCATCAAAGGTATTGTTACAGTAATAGAAAGTATAGGTTTCTTAGAAACTCTAATGGGATACTCTGTAAAGTGGAGATCAAAAAAATGTCATGGCTTGATAGTACAACCCTCTTGGGGATATCAGGTGGTATTTTAAATCCTGTGTTATTTAAATATGGGCAGTTATAATTTCATATTCTAAAGTTAGGGATGTTAATAATAATTATCTATGGAGGAAAATTGCTTCAAAAAGAGAACTGCATTTCGCTCTCCAGAATGACTTGGACAGTTGCTATTCATGCAGTTCCCATGGACAAGAGCGTCTGCTTTAAGGCCCTAGGTGAAAGTTTGCAGCCTGGATCTAAGATCACCAGGCTTGCCATAATGCCAAACTGTCTGAAATGGAAAATTTTTAAAAAATGAATTTGAAATATGGATATGAAATTTTTTCATTCAAAGCTATCTACATAGATCCATATGGCATCTTAAAGAGTGGGTGTTAAATTATTAACATCTACCATTGATCAACAGGAAAACATTTATATACATTATCTCTAATTCTCCAAGTCATGCTGTGATAAAGATGTTGATATCTCCATGTAGAATGAGGATATTTGGGTTCCAGAAGTTATGACTATAAATTCATTGTCATCTTGCTGTGAAGTCCTTAATGGGTATATAATTGGGTATCTGTGTATCTGAGCACCTAGTACAGCAAAAACAATGTTGATCTGCTTGCCATCTCCTTTCAGGAATCATGATTCAGGTTGCACTTGAACTCAAAATGCCCCAGCCATGACTGAAGTTTGGCTGTACTTCCCCATGGTGAAGCATACATTTTTGGACTATGTCCACTCAAGACTGAATCATTATCATGCATATTATCATTAAATGACAACAGCAATATGAAGTGCAATTCTCTCTTTTTCCCTCTAACTTTTCTTTTTTCTCTTGTACCACAGAACAATGTTCCGATTTTAGGTTAGAAGGACTAGGTCAGCATCTGAATCCTGCTGGCTACGTGATACTCAGGAAGTCTCTTAAAAAGTGGGCTGTTTTACTTCTCTGTATCATTAGGCTACTGGTGCCCAAGTTTAATCCTGAGCACAACAAAACAGCACATACACTTATGTATAACACACACTGCTTAATAGTTATTGTAACTGGCTTTTGTTATTTTATTAGTTTATATGTTTGCTTGTATTAGTTATAGTTCTCTACAGAAACAGAAATGATAGAATGAATAATTTAGTTATTATATCAATGTACATTTCTTTGACTTATGAAAACAGTTAGCATAAAGCAGTCTGCCTCAACCACCTCATCATTGCTGGTCTCAAGAGACCACATCAAGGGATTGATGGATATCGTCAGGTTTGTCTAAATACACTGTGTGATATCTGCACACTGATGAGCTCATCTAATGATGTGGTTTTTAGAATGTGTCTCTGACGTTAAGTGATGCATGGATGTAGTGTCAGCTTCAGATCAACAGATCAGCTCAGTGAATCCAGCAAATAGAATTTTTAAAGTGTTAGCCTCATTTAACTAAAATGAGAAATAAAGGAGACCACAAAATGACAAGTTTTAATGAGTTTATTTTCAATAATACTAAAATAATTGTATATAATGCAAATTAATTGCCTGTAAAATTACATTACATAGTCTAAATAACTTGTAAAATATGGTTTAACTTAATACAAGAATATTGTCTCTATAGTTATTAACCATATTGCATCCCAAACTACAGATCAAGCAATATACTTTCCCTGATATCATCTTTGACAGCCTAAAGTTCCAGAACATTGTTATAAAGTGATTGACAGTAAACATCACTGTGATTTGAATTGAGGGTCATTTTGGAAATCAACTAACAAACCTAAAGGACCAGAATAGGAAAAATAGTATCCAAAGGATCACGGCAAGTAGAGACAGACAACACATGATTCTGACTGGATCCTTAGTCAGGTCAGTCAGAGCAAAGAAATTACTAGCATAATGAATGTCATTGGTGTACTGGCTGTAGATTAAATTATAGTAATGTGCCAGTGTTAAATGTCTTGATTTTGCTAGCTACAATGTAGTTATAGACAAGTATGCATTTTTTCTTGGGGCCTATTTAGGGATAAATGAGCATGATGCTTTCAACTTATTCTTGAAATGGTCAGGGATAAGTACACATACATATCTGCATGCATGTAAGGAGTGAGAGATTAACAGAGTAATATGTCATTAAATAAATTTAGTTGGTGAAGCATATATGGGGTGTGTGGACTTCTTCTTTTTTAGAAATTATATCAAAATATAATACCATGCTGAGTGTTGTGTTGTATGTCTTTAGTCCCAGCACTTGTGAGGCAGAGGCAGGTGAATCGCTGTGAGTTCGAGGCCAGCCTGGTCTACATAGCAAGTTCCAGGTCAGCTGGTGCTACAGGGAGACCCTGTTTCAAAAAGACAACAACAACAACAACAACAACAACAATAATAATAATATCACAAGTATATAAACATGAATGCTATTTTATATGCATTCAAATAAGGATAGAATTACTCTTTCAGTGTGTTTAAAGAAACTAAAGTTACATAGAGAAAGATTTATAGCTGCATTTCTTTGACTATTAAAAATCAGTTTCCACTATGTGGAAGAACAGCAATCCTAAACCTTCCTTTAACTTTCCATAGAAACGTGACATAAACATTTTGATCAAAGCAAAAATAATGGGGCATTTGAGCTACTCTATTTAAGAGTGTACATATACTACCAGCTTCTCTGCCTATGCTAACATAATTCTGTCTGTATTTCACAGCTCAGGGTACTCTGGAGTTTCCCGTAATTCTTCCCATTGAGAATATAACTGACTTTTTCCAGGTGTAGTAGACATTCCTTTAATCTCAGCAGTTGGGCGGTAGAAGCAGGCAAATCTCTGTGAGATCAAGGATAATCTGGTCAACGCAGTAAGTTACAGGCAGGCTGGGGCTATAGAGGGAGCTCATCTCAAAAAACAAAACAAAATAAAACAAAAAAACACTGATTTTTGAGGCAGTGGATCCAAATATCTTCCATTTATTGAAACTTTTACCCATAAGAAGGTAAAAAGAGTTTTAAAAGTACTGTTGTAGGCTATCTGGAGTGAATTGAATTATAGGTAGATTTGAAACAAAATTACTCCCTTGGAGTCAGTTTTGAAAATTTTAAAATCATAATTACATAACAAATACTTGCCAGTGGATGTTATAATTTATATTTTGATGGGATGGAAAAGAGTACATAGCACACCTTTTTGTTGTTGCTGTCTTTTTTTTTTTTGATACAGGGTCTCCCTGTAGCCCCAGCTGGCCTAGAATTCACTATGTAGACCAAGTTGGTATGGCTCTCACAAAGATCTGCCTGCTTCTACCTCCCAAGTTCTAGAATTAAAGTTGTTTGCTGCCATGCCTGGCTATGACACACCTTTTGTTCTGACTTTGTCCTTTTAAAAATAAATCTTCTGAAAATAGAGTCTAGTAAATTTCTTGGAAACAAATATAAGCACCTTTTCTTTCAGAGACTGAAGAATAATTTCCTCTATGTTCTCTTTTGTTTGCCTGAAGATTTGTGAAAATGGATGCCATTTGATTCTCTCCTCCTTCACAGGAGTCACTAGTTGTAGTTAGACTGAAACCTCAGAAGGCCCAAGCACAGGTTTGCTTTCCCAGGAAAGCCTGCCCATCTTGATCTGAAACTGCAATGCAATGTCAACTGCAATGTTAAAGCCTTTTGTTTCAGAGTTGAAAAATGTTGCCAAATTCCCAATATTCTGTCTTCACAGAATTAAGAGACTTATCAGCAAACATGTGCCCGTTGCTTATTTTGATGTGACATGCTGATTTTCAGAGCCTTGGTAAACTCCAAAAGAGACTCTTAATCAGACTTTCAGCGAAAGGAAAATCTGGTCACGAAAAGTGTGATAGAGGCTAAGAAACCTGTACCGCCATTTTGCCTTTGCCCAAAATTCTTGTGGTGTCTTATACATACTCAACACCAGGAGACTCAGCCTTTCAATTTATAAAATATTTTCACAAGCCTCTTCAGCTTTAAATGTTTTGTTAGTCATGGATTTTCACTTTGCAGACACGATGCAAAAATGCTACAGTTGAACTGCATTTATTTACCGTTGTCAACCCTACAGGGAAAAGCCAAAATTTGCCTCCAAACTCACATTTTAATATCATTTTAATCTAAGCTGTTAATGGACAGTTTATGGTCCCATTTAAAGCATTTGGAAACATACCCATAAAATTGTTCTTTTGATTCCAATTTAAAAGTCTGCATTCCTGAGCAAATGGGCATTTGTACAAGGAAATAAACTAACATATGTCCAGCTGCCTGCTTCAAGGAAATTATTTGTCAGTAGAATTGTCCATTTGAATACTGCAAAGAAAGTACCTTCAGGAGTTTGACAGGCTCATATTGAAGGAATCTCTGCTTTTGACTCCCACTTAAATTTCTTTAATTACTGTTTTAGATTCAAATTTCTAGAATTTTCAAGAAAAAAAATACAGGGCATGATGCCAACCTCCCTTTATCCAGCAGAGTGCTGCTTTATGCCTTTCTAACATCTGTCAAGACAGTTTATGTTGATTTAGGCACTTTTGCTCTTTTTCTCTGATCCCTCAACTTCAAGGAAAATTCACTTTGGAAATTTTTATGTCATTTCCCCAACTGGTTTTAATGTCAGCTCTTTCTCTTGTAACACTGTTTCATTTATAAGATTAGATGAAACCCTTCTGCAGGGTTATATCACACATGTTTATCTGTTCCAGAAAGTGATTATCTGCTTGTGGAGAAGTTCATCTGCAAACGGTATCATTGTATGTGAAAAGGCCTTTCATTCATGCATGTGTTTGTTCATCCAACTGATATCTGCAGAGTGAGCACTTAGTATCTGGACTGTATGAAGTATAGCATAAAATCAATTGCAGGGCATTAGATGGCTTTCCCATATGGACAACTGTTTAGGGAAAGAATAAATGTGTACATATATACATACACACATACTGCATATATGTGTGTGTATTTTCCCCACATATATATTTACAAAAGAAAGAGCGCAACGTGTTATAAGAAGACCGATGATTCATTTAGAAGGCTTAAGTTGGTTTAGAGGATGTAAACTTAGATTAGCAAAACGGAATGGATAGAAGGATTCCAGGGAGGGAAAGCACCTTATACAACGCCTTGTGGTAGGAAGAAAGAAACTGCATAGAAAACTCTGATGTGACCAAAACCCAGAGATCAAATGGAAGAATAGTCAAGAGGAGAATGGAGACATCGATTAGTTGTGACCTAGATAGCTTCCCAAAATACATCAACAAACATAAATCTTACCCTTCCACGCATGATCTATACAAGCTCACAGCAGCTTCTTCCTTTGGCCATGGTTCCTTAACATTTTATTGAGCAACACATCTCCTTACTGGTCTCTGTAGCTCACAGAAGACGTGGCGTACAGGGGCTCCATCTACCAGTAGCTATCCCATTGCTCCTGGTACATCTTTGCTCTGTGAGCTCTCTGACCTTTAGAGATGCATTGTCTGACTTTCAGTACTATGAACAGAGACAGCTGTCCTCTGTCCCAGCTGCGCCCTCTTGTGGCAGCTTCAATATTACCCAGCTCTTAAAAAAAGGTAATTAAACACCTGTCAGAATCAGGCAGTGTTATGCAGGAATGTACTAGGGGAGGAAAACGTCCCCTAACCATCTGTTCTTTTAGTTCTCCTATTTTAAGGTACACTAAAGAGAGGACTAGAGACTTTTTGAACTCTGACCACGGACTAATTATTCGACTTCTTTATTGCGGTTTTTCCAACAGTGCTCTCACTGCCTCTGGGCTCCGTTGCACCAATTCTCTCCATGACCTGTCTCGTCCTATAACACAACTTTGGAGAATGTACTTTGATTAAGTTCAATTGTTTAATCAATTTCTTTCTTAATGAAACTGCTTTCCCCCCCTCCCGACTGCAAGCATACCTGATAGTTTTCTTTGTGATTAAATTTCCTTAATGCAACAGATCTAAACCTAGAGGTCATCTTTTTCTAGTTCAGGGGAGCTCTATATAAAAATCAAGTCTTTTTTTCTCTCTTGCGCCTGGCTCTTAAGCACGAGACTTCATTTGTCAAACTTTAAGTAATTTGGGAGAGGAGAAGAGAGTGGGAATGTCTGGCTGAGTCTAGCTCAGTCTACTAGAAAGCAGTTGCATCTAATTCAAATCTGTCCATAACTGAGGATTTCTTCAGGTGGCAGGCTACAGTTACAGGTGCTGGGAATAGTGCTGTGAATCTTTTTATGAGTAGAACGTTAGAAAATATAGCTTAGGAGCTTCCAAAGCTTTCCAGGTCTTTCTCTGTCTCTGTCTCTCTCTCTCTCTCTCTCTGTGTGTGTGTGTGTGTGTGTGTGTGTGCATGCTCACACACGTGCATTTATACAACAAGCATGCCAGAATAGTAAATATTTTCAAGGGATGAGAATACCCACTCCTCAGCAGGGGAAGTTCATGGTTCTTCACAAAACATGCCCTCCCCCAAGTGTGAAACCACTAAGAACACCTTAAAGATAATTCTTATGAGCATTTTCACAAAGCAGAATCAAAGAAAAAGCTGATTATTACAGTTACATAAACTCCAGAAGCACTTAATCGCTCATGAGTTAGGATCAGCTTTCAGTGCAATATTCAAATGGGACAGCTGGTGCACTGTGTTAGTGGTAAGCTCTCCCCCACAGGATAAAGGGTTCATCTTAGTATGATGTACTTACTTTCTGAGCCATTGAGGAATTTTCATATCCCCAATAGACTCCCTTTATATTCATAACCTCCTCCTCATTTGTGATAATTAGCTTTATTTGTCAACTTGATACAACCTTAGAATCACCTGGAAAGGAGTCTCAAGTAGGGATTGTTCACATTGGATTGGCCTATTGGATTAGAAGACACATCAGACTGTCTTCTCTTAAAGATGCTGTTAAAAATAAATTCTGATCCACCTTTGTCTCTTGAAGTGTAATATCATCAACAAGGTCTCCCTCTGACATCTCCCTCTGTCAAAGATACATCAAAACTATGCTAAAATCCATTTCAATTTCTGTGGGTCATTTGAACAGATGTAATGTCTTTTGTCAGAAGACAGGACTAGAATATAAGTGCACATTTTGAAAGCCTTGCTCTAATTTGGGGGGGTTTATGACCTAACAGCATAGTCACTCCCACATCATATGGCCCTGTATTTATGTCTTTTTTATAGATTCTGTATTTGTGCTTATTATAGAAATAAAAAGATTAAAGATATTATTGTCTTTGATATTTATTCAGAATTATATAGTTTTAATTTTTAAAAGAAAATAAATATGGTTATGTTTACAGCACCACACTTGAGTTTCCTCCCATTGGGTGAGCTTTTAGTCCAATTGGGTAACTGTTGATTGCTCAAGCAAAAGTGGCACTACTGCACCAATGTCTTATGCTGTGTGTCTATTGATGAGGTTATTTGATCTTGAAGCTGGTGTTGGAACATCAATTGATATTTTCTCTTGGCACCTTCATAGTGCTCTCCAAAGCTATAAGAGCTATCCTTCAGGGGAAGTGGTTTCAGGTCAGTTGCAGATCAATTGCTCCAAATCCTATGTCCTAAAATATGTTCTGTCTTCAGTAACGGGAGGAAACTCAAGTGTGGTAATGTAAACATAACCAAATATATGTGACTGGAGAGGTAGTAGATCTTAGAGAAAACCCCAAGACTGTCACATCTCTAGACTAAGTTAATTTCTTGCTATGTGCAAAATCTGTATCCTTATATTTACAGACAAACATTCCAGTCACCACTCATCAAAGAAGCTTATTTTGCACCAGTTGGAGACTATTACCAAGTACAACCAGTCACACACAGACAGTGTCTATGAATTGCCCAGACCTAAGCGACACATCTGCAATGCAACCTCTATTCCTAAGGCTCATGGACCATAAAACAGGAGTACCGAAAATGACACTAATGAATCTTTAAATTCATTAATGACTATCCCTTATGCAACAGAGGGCCAGGTTGTCAAAAGGTCACAAATGGCCAAAACATAGAGATTAAAAGGCTGCAGATTCCTGGACTTTGGACAGGATTCCTACATTAAACTTTACCTACCTAGGGTCAGGGACCATCACAGAAGAGGGGATGGACAGACTGTAAGAACCAGGGAGGAGGTGCATGACCATATGGAAACAGAGTCCTACAAGCTTCTGGGACCCTGCTCATATGAATCTACGGCAATGGTGTCAGCATACACAAGTCCCAGGCAAACTCAGGCAGACAAACCCAGCATAGAACTGGGAAAATGAACAGCAGACCCCAATCTTAGCTGAATAAACATTTGCAACTGAATACTGCTAGGTGAGGAAGAGCTGATCTCCTTAAAACAATAGACTCTAGATAGGATGACTAGACCTCAGAGGATGGACTTGCACTGTGGAATGCCTGTGGTCACTGACTTGACACATTGGACCTTTACACGGATGACAGAGTATATGGGTTCCAGTTGGAGGGTATGGGAGGGTGCCAGGGGGGATGATTAAGAATTTTTGAGATATTCTGTATAAAATACACAAAATTCAATAAAAACCAAATATATAGACTTTTTTAATCCTATGAAATGTTACATGTAAAAAATTTTATTGCTTTGTTCACAAAAATCCAATGAGCCCTATAGATGTCATTTGCATTTTGTAACTGGAAAAACAGTTTCTAACATAGCATTAATGAAGTAGCAGAAATTGAATTTAAACTTATGATATTTCACCAGAGTCCATTGTATTAATAAGTTTCTTGTCTCTGTTACAAATTGTAAGAAAAACTAACTTAAGGGAGAAGGAGTTATTTTGGCTCATAGTTTCAGGTTTCAGGCCATGGCTGGCTGATCTGTTGCTTCTGTGATGAGGCAGACCATCGCTTTGGCAGGAGCATGTAACTAAGAAGGCTGCTCACCTCATGGAGCCAGGAAGCAGAGAGAAGAAAGTAAACCTTTCCTGGAAGGCTTCCTCCTTTTTCTGTTCTTGCTCCATTTGGTTTCCAGTCTATTGGAAGGTGCTCTCCACATTCCATGTGATAGTCTCCCTTTTGTTGCTGTCCCACATACCAATGATCTCTGGAATTGTCCACAGAGACACAGAACAATGAATACGTTGTTCCCTAATATCCTAGGTCTCTATCAATCAAATTAGGTTCACAGTCAAGGTAATCATCTCATTCTTCACCATACAGCCTCCCAGCTCTCACTGCATTAAGGAAGAGGCACAGAGCTCCTTTCTGCATCTCTACTCCCAGTGGAGTATTGCTGCTTCTGGAGCCTGTAATATTTATTGTTGCTTTTTTAAAAATTTGTTTGTTTCAGATTTTAGTTTAAAAATTATTTATTTTTAGTGAGGTATAGCGGACAAAAAATTCTTTACATTTAAGGGATATAATGTGACACTCTGTTACATCTTTACATCATGAAGTTATTTCTGTGATTAAGTTAAGTAACACAGTCATGACTTCCCATAGTTAACACTTGTCTGGTAAGAGCACTAAAGATATAGTCTCAGCATATTTTAAGTATGCATTCTTATTAATAATGGTCACTGTGTTGTATATTAGAAATACAGAATGTATTCATTCTATACTTTGTTCCCTTTAGCCAATATCTTATTTACCCATCCTATCCCACGGCAACTACCATTCAACTCTTTTGGAGTTTGACTTCTTTATGGTCCACTTATAAGTGAGGTCATGCATTTCCATGTGTGGATTATTTCACTTAAAGTGTTATCTTCTGGGTTATGCTTATTGCTACAAATGGCATACTTCTTTCTTAAGATTGAATAATAAACTGTTGAGGGATTATTTTCTTCATTCATGAATACATATACAAGTGGATTTTCTATATAACTAATCTGTGTGAGTCCTGCTGAGATAAACAGAAGAACCCAGGCTTCTCTCTGAGATACTGATTTCATTTCTTTTAGATATATACTGTGAAGTAGAATTGTAGCTCTACTTGTAATTTTTCTTTTGGAAAAAAAATAACCTCTATTTTCCGAAATGACAATTCTTATTTACAATCTAATGGTTGTTTTTCTTCCATATCTTCACTTTTAGCTACCCTAATCGGTGTGAAGTGATATCACAATGTGGTTTTGACTTAGAGAAAGTGGTATCTTTTAATGCACAATAGCACTAATCCATTTCCTCTAATTTATCAGGCATAGTGCAAGTATGAGGACATTGACAATGAAGTAGAGCATCTAAGGTTGGAAGAGAAGGTCTCCAAGGACCACATGTCTCAGCATATCTTTATTGTGTAACTGAAGAATGGATGAACTTTTAGTATTGAATATGATGCAGGGAAGAACACGATCATGCAGTGACCTTAGTGATTTTTCTGTTCCAGGCACATTCACTTTCATAGGACACAGGAGCACAATGTAGAAAGTGTATCCCTCCAACAGGTTATGTAGTTCCCTTGGGAGAACTTTATGAAAATGAACTTAACGTGCAAAAATATCCATCTGCTTTTCTCTAAGCTAGTTATGAGAGTGTTAACAAAAGCCTGGCTATGTAACCCCACTTATGAAGTTTCAGAATGCCTAAGATAGAGAAACTCCTCCATTTATAAAGAGGTCAAAGAGAAACTGAACAGAATGAGTTAAAGAAGAATGAACATTTATACAAAGTACATGTCTATGGTTAATGAAGACATTTTTAGGCATGAGTAATGTTGGTTTATATCACATGAACTCTTTCTGTAAAAACCACACAGCCTATATATTCAGAAAAATTAAGTCCTCATATAAGCGAGGGGAACATGATGTTAGATGTACCTTATGGAAAAATTAAGAGGCAATCGTTTCACCCTTTAAACTTAAAATCTACATTAGTAAGTTGAAGTTTCTCTGTGTATTTGTGTTGCATGTTTTGTTCACATGGATTAAATGGAATACAATGTCATATGTAAGATGCTAATTTCAGTGTCAGGGATAACACGACCTTAATCAGTTGTAGTTAATAGTATGCAACAGATATTCAACACAGTTAATCATAAAACTGCTAAAATGAAGTTGTAATCATGAAGTAGGCCATTTTGTTAATTCTTTATTCATTGATGAGCAATATTATTTAAACATCAGGTTGTCACACATTTTTGTTTAGCTCCAAGTGTCCATATATATTATGGAGTAAATACTAAAATTTCAAGGTAGATTTAATATTATTTATATTTATGTTGAATAGTAATCTATATTCAACAGCAAATTCACAGGTTGCCAGCAACTAAAAGGTATCTCATTGCATTTTACTAAATGAAAAAAAAGAGGAATATAAGTGTTTACAAGCACCTCCATTCAAATACTCCATAGAAAAGTTGTGATTTTTCAGAAGGCACAAAATGTAGTTGAGGTGGAAGTGAAGTTGAAAATAGGTTTGTTTTCCAAAAATGTTTCTTTTCAACAATGTTTTTTTGAGATAGCACATTGCCATTATGGGGAATCCATAATGAAAATGTATTAGATAAAGCCACCTGAAACCATGGCCTATGACACAGAAAGAACTGAGACTAAAGTGGATCAAGGCATCACGTGTTCACCCTCATGCACAGTGGTCGCTTTTTAATCCATAGCCCCATGCCCAGATATACTTCCTTGATGTCTGAACCACACTCTGACTTGTGCCTATGTTTTATGAACTGACAGCAAACATATTTTTAAAAGTACACACACCTAGCTCTATTTCTGAACAATAAGACAGATGGCACATGGACTTTGTGGACATGGGATCAAAGGAGTGGAGAGCCAGTTTCCTTAGAATGTGGATTAGCCACTTTTCATTTGGAAGACTATGATCAATTAGAGAACAGATTTTAAGTTTTGTTCTAACATGATAGAGAAAATATCATTCTAAGAAAAATGTTTCAAAGTATGTTGGTTTTTGTAATTAGGTAAATAAGTTGCCAGTTATTATTTTCATTTTGTTTGTTTTTGAGACTGGGTCTTGTTATACAGCCCAGGCTTGCCTGGAACGTACAATTATTCTTATCTGGTCTCTGGAATGCTGTGGTTACATGCATGCACCACCGCACCCCATTATGTTTGTCTTTCACGGTCCCCACTCTTTCTGTTGTCACTCAGGTATGCCAACAGCAAAGGATCTTTAGGCAACATTTACATAGGAAATTGTAATATACTTTTAAAATCAGCAGGTTAAGGTGTTCTGGCTATAAGGTTTTCTTTTCCAATGATGATGTTGTTCATTCGTTAAGGCTCGATGTACATTTTAATTTTGTGTTTATATTTGTTTTAAAAATGAGAGCAAAAGTAAAGCAATATGGCAGGATGTAAAAGCAGTGATTTCTGATTGCATATAGAAGTGGATGTGTTACCCTCTTTGCTCTTCTTTTTCATTCAGCTTCATCTCTTTTCTGTCTCTTCAGCACTGCTGACACTGAGCTTCAATAAGATCATTGGTAGTTGATTTCTAAAGTCAAGAGGCTTCAAGTACATACAGGATTAGACTTTGAATTTGAATCCTGCACATGCTTGCCGCTTGTCCTGCCCTTGTTCTGTTGAATAGAATAAAATATTCTCCCTGACAGCCTCTATCCTCAGTGCCCAGCCTGAATCCCCTTCTGCATGTCATCAAAACAGCAATATCTTTTTTTTTATATTTAAAGTTTTTGAGACTTTTATGATGAGCACTATATTTGCATCATTTCTACCCATCCTTCTTCCCCTTTCTGTTCCTCTCATGTTCCCCCAACTCCTTCTATACTTATTTTGTTATATGCATATGTAGGTATGTATGTATATCTATTCAGTCCAACTAGTGTTATTTATACATACATGGGTTCAGTGCTGATTGTGTTTAAGGTTCACCACTTTGTTTTGGATAACTTATCAGGGAGGTTGTTCCTGAAGAAAGCTGATCCCCCTTCCTCAGCAGCTGTTGGATTACTTATAACTCTTCATCTAGGGGTGAAATTTCCCTCATTCACATTGGCAGGCCAACTAGCAATGTCAGTATCCAGGTCTTGTTTAGGTAACCATAATATTGAGATTTCATGGATGCAGCATCCTTGTTAAGTTTAGATGATAGTATTTATCAGTAGGCATCCTGGTCCTCTGGCTCTTTTAATCCTTCTACTTCCACAATCTCCCTGAGCCTGAGTTATAGAGAATGTATTGTAGATACATCAGTTGTGACTAAGGAAGCTCATGGGCACTTAGTCTCTGCATGTTGGCCAGTTGTGGCTCTCTGTAACAGTCTTCATCTGTTGCAAAAAGAAACTTCTTTGATGAGTGGCTAGAACTACAATTGTTTGTCAGCACAAGAATAAGTATTTAGACTATAGTTAGAAATTATATTGAAGAAAAAACCCTAAAAGTCATATGGAAGCACAAAAAATCCTGAGCAGCCACATCAATCCTGGACAAAAACCAAACCAAAAGAAAACAAAGAACAATGTTGGAATGATGCCCATATCATATTGCAGGGTATATTATAGACTTGTAGTAACAAAAGCAGCATGGCACACAGAAACAGAGATGTATATCAATAAAACAAAGTAAAAGACACAAGATGAGTGTACATAAATATTGCTGCCTGATATTTAACAACGGCACCAAAAATACACACTGAAGTAAAGACAGCATCTTCAACAAATGGTGTTTGGAAAGCTGGATGTCCACATGTAGAAGAATGAAATTAGTCCCTGTCAATCACCCTGCACAAAATGAACTCAAAATGGATCAAAGACCTGAATGTGAAACATGGAACACTGAATCTGTCAGAAGCACACAAAGGCAGTACCTACAAATGTATGTAGGAAATAGCATTTTGAATAGGACTCCAGTCACCAGATATTAATGCCAGCAACTGACAAATGGGACCTCATAAACTAAAAATCTTCCATATAGTGAAGGAAATAAGCAAGTAAAAAGGAAGCCCACAGAGCTGGAGAACATCTTTGATAGCTATACATCTGGTGGAGATTAATATCCAGAATATACAAAGTACTCAAAAAACAAAGAATCGAGAAAACAAAAGACCCAACTAAGAAAAGCTATGAATCTGAACAAATTTCTCAAAAGAAGAAATAGACACAACTAAGCAATATGTCAAAAGTGTTTAACATCCTTAGTAATAGGAAAGTGCAAAATGAAATTACTTTGAGATATCATCATAACCTAGTCAGAATGGCTAAGATAAAACAATTACAAAAAATGCTGGCGAGGATGTGGAAAAATGGTAACCCTCATTCACTGCTGGTGGGACTGCAAACTGGTGAAACCACTATGAATTCTCAACAAGGTGAAAGTAGATTTACCATATCACCCAGCTGTACCACTCCTCGGCATGTGTACAAAAGACTTGATATTCTGCTATAGAGATACTTGCTCAGCCATGTTCATTGCTGCTCTATTCACAAAAACTAGGAAATGGAAACAACCATTGTCTTTCCACTGAAGGATGGATAATGAAAACGTGGAATAGCTACACAATGGACTCCTATTCAGATATAAAGGAATATGAAACCATGAAAATTTCAGATAAATGAATGGAGATGGAAATAATCATTCTGAGTGTGGTAACACAGACCTCACAAAACAAGTACTATAGGTTTCTTCCTATTTGTGGATCCTAGCCCTGAATACCTAGATTTGAGTATATGATCTGAAGTAATTTTGGAAACCAGTAGAGGGAACATGGGGGATGGGACTCTTGAAATGGCGTATAGTAGGCCATAGGTGCTATGAAGGGAGAAAGGGGAAATGGACAGATTTTAACTGGGGAGGAGGAGGGAGGGTAATAGGGAGGAAAAAAGATAACACAAAAGATATTTGAAAAGGGCTTTGGGATGCATTATTCTATAAGCTTACACACACACACACACACATATATATATAATATAACATATATATAATAGTATAGTATATAGTTTATATGGATTTATGCCACTTAGGTTGATGATGCTACCCCAAATGCCAGGCATCAGAAACTCCCTTCATGTTGTTCATTGTGAGGGTCCAAGAGACTCTCAAAACAATGTACCTTATAGCCATCACCCTTGGTGATAAGACTCTACTGCTGAAGACATTACATACTCTGACATAAGACTTGGAGTTGAATGAGAAGCCATATTCATGAGATCCAGCTTTCATAGTTTTGGAAAGTGTTAGGCAAGATGTCAGTGGAGAAAAAAGTTAAGAGTCTTAGTTGTAAAGCCTTAGAATCACAATTATGACTAGACTGGCAAGATATCCTCAGTGGTGAAAAAGTAGCACTTTTACCTTGAGGGTAACCAACAGCTGTCTAACAGGACTTACAGCCCACTTAATAGCAGATAATTCATGCCTGGTGCTGTAAACCTAGCCAAATACCTGTGGCTGGAATAGTCATAGACCACAGAAGACAGCCAACTACTGCTATTTTCTTAAATATTATTTCTAACTGCATCGACCATCTCTTATATAATGTGAAAATCCTTCTGCATTTTTACCCTCTCTGTGCAAAATACCACCCATTCTCACTACAGCATTAATTTTGATCTCTGTCATTTCACCATACCTTCAGGCCTGCGTCCTCACATTTCAGGTAGATGATATCATGAGAATTATTTTAGACACTTGAACCTGTAATGTTCTCGTGAGATTTGATTTTATTTTGTAGCTAAATTGTTGCTTCTGCATTTCTTACAGGTACAAGAAAATTCATTATTTATTAACCTTTTCATATTTCTCTTTAGTCAATAAATAATTAATTTGAACCAGGCATGGTGGCACACGTCTATAATTTAAGCTTTGGGAGGCAGAGGCAGGAGGTCATGAGTTCAAGGCTAGAATGGACATCATAATGAGATTCTGTCTCAAAGAACAATAAAAATAAATAATCAATTTAATCTTACCTCTGAAATACATGTTAAGTAAAAATTTTCTTCCTGTTTTTTTTCCCTTTCACTACTTAGTTCAGACTATATTCTCCCTCAAAAAAATCTTGCAATTAGTAATTTAGTTGGCTTCTTGTCTCTCAAGGTCTTCCTCTTTAGATCCTCCTTCAATGCCTAGTAAATGATTTTTCTAGAGCTAAGAAGACCTACATGAAAACAAAGGAAAAATTAAAAAAAGCTTAGTTATTTACTATTACCTGCGATTAAGATGAAATGCCTTAGTAAGAATTTCACAGTTTGGAGGCAAATTACCACCTACTGTGTGTAACACTTACAAGCTGGCAATACTGAAGTTCGGAGGAAAGAATTTCCTTCCTTCCTTCCTTCCTTCCTTCCTTCCTTCCTTCCTTCCCTCCCTCCCTCCCTCTCTCCCTCCCTCTCTCCATCTCTACTTCCCTTCCATCCTTCCTTCCTTTTCTTCCCTCTCCCTCCCACCCTCCTTTCCTTCCTTCTATCCTTTTCCTTCCATCTTTCCTATAGTCCTACCTTCCTTCCTTCTTTTCTATTGACAAATTAAAAAGTATATATTCTATGATGTAGCACATGGTGTGTTGATACATCTGTGTATACATATATATATATATAAGCATACATGTATACACACACAAACACACACACACACACACACACACACACACTGAAGTGTCCAAATCAAGCTATTTAACACACATATTATCATACACAGTCATCTCTGATTTGGGTGGTGGTCTTACTTACCTTGATCTCATCACATGTGGAACATAAAAATGTTGAACTCAAGAACAGAGAGTAAATGGTGGTTACAAGAGATTGGAGATAGAGAGAGAAGATGTATGTTGAAGCGAACAAAATTTCAGTGAGATGGTAAGAAACTGTTTTCGATGTTTACATTTAACATATCCCTTTTCAACTCTGTGACTTTGCCCATTTATGTTCCATAAGTTTGAAAGAACTCCTCTGGTGTATTCTCTGTCAGGTGAACCCTAAACTTCTTTTATCTTTCATATCTTAGGAACATCTCCTATGCTATTACCTTCTCTATTTTTCTACTTTGTTCAGAATGGTACATGCACTGCTGGTAGCATCACACTGATTTGTTTGACTGATCCCCACATTAGAATGTGAACTGAACTCAGTAACAAGTATCATGAGCCATTTATTTCTGTATTTCTCCATTTTTTTTTTATTCAGAGTCTCACTCTGCAATCACTGAACTCATAAAAGTAAATCAAGGTTGTTAATATAGACTAGGTCAAGAGAATTTGGTAAGGACCCTCTTGGTCTTTTATTTTGCCTTGGGATATTGTTCTAGTCTCCTCACCTAATGGAAAGGGAGAGGGTATAAGTTACAAAAGTATAGTTGATAATTACAGCTGAAACCTGCTTTGATTTGGAATCTAAACCCGAGGGTCTCTTGACTGTCAGCACTGCTCAGGAATTTACCCATCACACCACTGAAGGCAAAGGCATTTATTGCTTTTGGTACCTGAGTTGTTTAATAGCTTAACTTACAATCATCCTTTATTACCTGGAGTTTTACAGCCTATTTAACCCACTACTTTTCTTTGGTTATTATAAGAACTTGTGAAAAATATGCTTTCTTTCCTTAAAAAAAATTTCAAGGTTTATCTGAGAAAAACTGGCCTTTGCCTAAGATTTATCTACATGACACACAGTAATTAAAAATACTAGACTGGTGGAACTAACCTTCTTGGGTGTTTAACAGATATACTTTGAGTTCTATAATAATTTGGTCAGAGGGACATAAAGGACACTTTTTGCTCCTTGCCCTCCTAGGTCAACTAGTTCCAGAGGACTATGAGCATCTCTCAAAATGTCCTATGGTGGTGGTGGGTCACCTGTCCTCTTGATCAAAGAGGCTGAGGAGACCCCACCAGATGGACTTGAACCAGTGTCCAG
>NW_008348573.1:750583-778891 GCF_000622305.1 Nannospalax galili | reverse complement strand
AGTAGGTTGTAGGAGTAATATGGTTCTCTCTGGTTTTCAAAACTAGCTAGGCATTGTTTATCTCTTACATTGTCTCACTCCTCCATCATGTTTTCCCACTCAAGGTGCCCCCATTTCCCCCCTTTCTCCCTTAATAATACCCGTCTCCTATGGTCCTACCTCTCTTGAGCTCCTACAGGTGATACCTTCTTTTGAGTTGTTGGCCAGGGTGGCCAAAGGGATTCCCAGATAGTAACCCAGCATAGAATTGGGAAATTGAACAGCAGACCCCAATCTTATCCAAAGGAATATTAACAACTGATTTCTGCTGGATGAGGAAGAGCTGACCCTCCTAAGAAAGGACCTCTAGATAGGCTGACTAGATTCACCAGAAGGGCAAGTAGTGGGGAATGGCTGGGGGTACCAACAACACAGCAGACAGTAGCAGGGATATCAGAGTATAAGGGCTCTAGTTGGGGGAGGGAGGTTATGGGAGGGTGTTTCCTGGGAAGTGGGTGTATAAAAAAAATTCTCCAAAGCATAAAAATTTGTTCCTTAATAATTGGTGGATGTGAAAAACATTACCATTGAAATCTACCTGATGACTTTATATCCATGCTCAGATGCCAAGGAGCTCAGAAAGTAACCAACTGTGACTAGTAATAATCAGACATATAGAGATTAGAAACACATATTCACCTTAGTGGCAATTGTATTAAAAATGAATTTTTCTGTATGAAACTGTGTATTTTAATAATGAAAGGGATATCTTTTTCAAAGTTTAAAAATCTCACTTAATTTTATGTCTTATAGGGTTTATATGGAGTATGATATTGTATAACTATATTAATTCAACTGTAAACCTAAAAATTTACAGCCAATTTTGAAAGAGAAGCATCTTAGCTATGGAAATTGTTATTGAATATGTCAATGCTGTTGTAATGACATGCCTCTTCTAATTATATGGTTATTAAATAATTTAAAAAATAAAAAATTAAAATAATTTCAGCACACATTGTATTAGAGTCCATTTTATTAGAGGTTTATTTTACTAAAATGTAATTTAAAGTATTTTATTTTGGTATAATTGTTTACTCTCAGGTCTGCTCTCTTAACAGGTCTGTGAGTGGATAATATTCTTTTGATTGCTATAGGTGTGAGGTGGTACAGCTCATTTCCATTATTTATTTCATTATTTTTCAGCTGAATCTTTAGACACGTGTCTTCCCTATTTCCTTCTGCTCCTAGTAAGTTATCTGCTTTATATTTATGATCATGCTAAAGAGACATTTTCCTACACAAGTATGTCTAATCTCAAATACTATTGCAAGTTATTCATAGCCATTCGTTTCCATAATTTGATGCCATTAATACTGAACACTCATCGTGTTTCAGGGACTGTGCTTGGTACTGGGGGTAGAGTATCTTATTTAATTCTTCAATGGGCCAGTGAGGAATGTGGATATTATCCTCCCAGTCTCTAGAGGGGAAAACAGAAGTTTAAGTAAGTTAAGTACGTTGTGCACATAACACAGCTGTTAAGGATCAAAGCCTAGTCTAAGATTCAGTCAGTCTGACTCCAGAGTCCATATTTGTAATCACTTCAGCTGTGCAGAGCATAATTTTAAACTAAGCAATTGATAGTCCACCTGAAAAAAATCAGAGGTTTATTCTTCCATCTTTAAGAAGCATATATGGTAATGAAAATCATCCCATAGCAGATGAAGTTATCATCAGGCAAAAAGGATAGGTGGAAAATTAAGTTCATTTTTTCCTATATACATACCTATGCATAATCCTTCTCTTTCAAAGAATATTCTGCTTTAAAAAATATTTTATCTATTATTTTTATGTGTATGAGTGTTATGCCTGCATGTGGGTAAGTGCACCTATGTCGTGCACTGCCTGTAGAGGACAGAAGAGGCTGTTGGATACCCTGGAACTGGAGTTACAGACAGTTGTTAGCTACCATGTGGGTGCTTGGATTTGAATCCAGGTCTTCTGTAAGAACAACCAGTGTTCTTAACTGCTGAGCCATCTCTCCAGCCCCCTTTAATTTCAGTCCTTCAGATCATAAATTTTAGTCCTTGTTAAAAGCATTACTTTGCTAAAAACAGATATTTGTGCTTTTATTGGTCAAGTCCACTGCTTAAATATAATCTGTTCTGGAATAATGTTTGGTGTAATGAGAAATTATAGACAGGAAACAGTTTGGGTGCAGAAGTAAGAGGAGAGAAACTATTCCAAGGGCCAAGCAGAAGTGAAGGGAGAATGCACAGGACGGAAAGAAAATATGTAGCAAAGATAACCTTCCCAAGTCCCAGTATTCCCTCTGAGACCTGAAGTGAGCCATCTGAGCCATCACCCACTACACCAGGCTGGTGCTTCATTTTGGTTTGTGATACAATTAAAAGTTTGAAGAGTGACAGTGAACATGGGGCTGGCTGTGTTGCTTTGTGACTCTTTACACATGGTAATCTGTCCATTCTTTCTAAGACTCATCCTATCACTATGATATAATTCTTCATTGGTATTTGTGTGTCCTTCAGTAACATCTGCATATCATGACCTCTGCCTCTTTCCAGGGTGGCATAGCTATTGCCTGGGACATGGTAACAGTACAGCAGGACACAGGCTATTAGCTTGAAATGGCGTGTTAGAGTTTCCTGTTAGTGTTCTAAGTGTGGCTCTGTAGGGTGAAGTCATGGGACATAAACCCATGATAAAAAACTGTATGTTATCTTTGATGCAGTGAATTTATACAAAGATTGACATGCAGCATTTCTTAAGGTCAGCAGTTTGGCCAATAGGTCAACTGTGATTGGTATTCTTCCACATATGAGAATGGTCCCACACAAATCACATTGTCTCGGTTTGAATTGGGCAGGAATGGAAATAATTCTGATTTGTAGGGAAAGCTGACTTATCCCATTGTGTTTGTGAAAAGACAAGATGGAAAAGATAAAGAATTTTGTTCTATCTTAGATAGTCAAAGCCTTTCATCCATGTCTCTGGGGGAACTCATTCCAGCCTGGTTCCAAGAATTAGCTGCATCATTCAGGGCAAAGCTACTCTTAGGCAACATCATGAAGGACTAATTGGTGGTCTTCTTTCTCTAGTGGTCTTCAAACATCAGCTTAGATTCTGTAACAATAGCAAATTTTATTGTGACCTTTTGATGTGCCAACGACTATTCTCAATGATGCATGGGATTTACCTCATTCAGTCCTCTGGCAACATTATAAATAAGATGCCATTATCAATTTCAGTTTACAGAGGTAGAAAATTGAGGCAGAGAAAGAGGTTAAATAGGTTGACTAGGGAAGTGATAGCTAGAATAAAATCCTAGTGAGTCAGGCCCTTAAATTTATGTTATTGTGCCTCTGGAAATTGGATAGACCCTTTCCATGGATATTTTTGGTATAGGTTTGCTGCATAACAAGAGGCCTGTATAGATGTCTATGGAGGGAGCTTTAAGAACACTGCTCTAATTCCTAGTGGGCTTCACTTAATAAAGCTCTTTGAGAATGATCTTTTACTTTGAGAATTGTTTGGATGGAGACTTGAGAGGCTTCTGTGTGGCAATCAGACTCATCAGAGAAACCACTCTGGGTTCTGAGGACTGGTTCACCAGGGGCCTGGCTAGAGGGGTAAATTGTGAAATTTGGATTTTCAATGGGCATCTTGGAGGGATCACTTTAACAACCTTGCCCCAGAGGAGTCAGTCTACAAGGTCAATGGCTTGCCTGCATTGGCTGTTGGCTCCTCTGGGTCCTGGGTTGTATTCACCCTGTCCGGAGTCCCCAATTCAGGATGCAATCACTGCTTTAACTTTAGGCCAGTGAAGCCCTTGTAATACTGGTTCCTTTGAATCCCTGGGTTTGTTGGGGGAAACTGTTCCAAAGAAGCAAGACTGGGATTTTGGAAAACTTTTCCCTATTTGACCCTCACAGTCTCAGTGACCTGCTGACTGTGTGTGTTTCTGCAGATTGTCAAATACCTACATGGTAGTGAATATTGGATGTAGTAATTATATCTCTTTTCTTAGACCACATTTTAAGCTCTGGAAAATAAAAAAAGACATATATTATGCCTTGTTCTAATGATTGATGATAATAAACAGATTACTTTGTGTTGACTGGCTAACATATACTGCATTCTGTTTTAAATGGCTTTTTATTTCTAATATAATTATGACATAAAGTATCTAAGAGTCCATGGGGTATCAGCTGCCATACTTCTGAAAATTATACAGCTTTAGAGCTTATGGCGATTCTGAAGCAGAAAAAAAATAATGATTTATAAAAGTTTATTTCAAAAGTGCATTTTGGTGCTGAGACATAATTTACTTTAGCTTGGTTTATATTTGAATTCAATTTGGCTTACTCATGCTAGGTGGCCTTTTCCTCCCTTAGTCGATGTTTTATATGGATCTTCAGGTCATGCTTGGTGGTTTTAATCTACCCACACCTCCCCTTTCCCATTGTTGAATAAAAATAGAAGTGGTATTTTATCACATCTTAATAAATATTGGCCAGATACTGAAGGTGGTTTTAAGAATAAAACCAACAAAACAATTTTGTCATTTAATTCTGAGCCTCCCAGCAAGGGTGAAGGTGGTTTTAAGAATAAAACCAACAAAACAATTTTGTCATTTAATTCTAAGCCTCCCAGCAAGGGCTGGAGAGAGAGTGTGTGTGTGTGTGTGTGTGTGTGTGTGCATGTGTGTGTGTGTGTGTTGTGTCTTCTTAGATGTGGAGATGTAAACACCATTTTTTAAATTTTCTTCTCAGGTCACGTGTGCCAATTTAACAAATGGTGGAAAGTCAGAACTTCTGAAGTCCGGAAGCAGCAAATCCACACTTAAGCACATATGGACAGAAAGCAGCAAAGATTTGTCTATCAGCCGGCTCCTGTCACAGACTTTCCGTGGCAAAGAAAATGACACAGATTTGGACCTGCGCTATGACACCCCAGAACCTTATTCTGAGCAAGACCTCTGGGACTGGCTGAGGAACTCCACAGACCTTCAGGAGCCTCGGCCCAGGGCCAAGAGGCGGCCCATTGTTAAGACGGGCAAGTTTAAGAAAATGTTTGGATGGGGTGATTTTCATTCCAACATCAAAACAGTGAAGCTAAATCTGTTGATAACTGGGAAAATTGTAGATCATGGCAATGGAACGTTTAGTGTATATTTCAGGCATAATTCCACTGGTCAAGGGAATGTATCTGTCAGCTTGGTGCCCCCAACAAAAATCGTGGAATTTGACTTGGCACAACAAACTGTGATTGATGCCAAAGATTCCAAGTCTTTCAACTGTCGCATTGAATATGAAAAGGTTGACAAAGCTACCAAGAACACACTCTGCAACTATGACCCTTCAAAAACCTGTTACCAGGAGCAGACCCAAAGTCATGTGTCCTGGCTCTGCTCCAAGCCCTTCAAGGTGATCTGCATTTACATTTCCTTTTATAGTACAGACTACAAACTAGTACAGAAAGTGTGCCCTGACTACAACTACCACAGTGACACACCTTACTTCCCCTCGGGATGAGGATGAATAAGGCTTGAGACTGAAGCCTGAGGAATTCAAGGTCAAAGGACAGGGCTGTTACCTTAAGGAAGAAGGTCACATCTGTTGCCTGGAATGTGTCTACACCACTGCTCTTGTCGACTGGTGCAAACATATTAGTGGAAAACAATCCATATAATTTTTGCCCAGTCAGCTTCATCTCTCAGCATAGTTGTAAATCACCATAGATCGTAAAGTCACCTGAAGACATGCTCTCACAGAGGCACACGAGCACACCCACTCTTGCACATTTCAGCTTGCATCTATCAAGGTTCCCGTTGAGAGCACTTTCACTGTCTGACTTTTGATGGTTCAGGATAAACTGTGATCAAAAAAAAGGATTACCTAGACAGAAGATGTGTCTAACACTCGCTGTTATGGAAATCTCTTTTAAAGTTTTGAGTCCATGCTAATGAATAATCCCCACTCATGCATTCCTACTGCTTGGAGTAGCTGTGCTGGTGAATACTACCGTAGGAGTTATATGCTTGTTAAATGGAAAAATGTGTCTTTAGAGCTCAGTATTCTTTATTTTATGAACACAACAAAGTGTAGTAACTTTTTCCCAGCATACAGTAGGCACATTCAAGGTGATACAGGACGGTTCTTCTTTCTATGGAGGGAGGAGTCCATTCTCAGTATAGATGAGCAAACACTTGGAATTTACATGTGGCAGACACCAGGATTACACCTTTCATCGCCAATCACTGGACCTTTGCTATGAGAACAACTAAGACTGCTTAACACAAGTTCTGATCATTATATAAGAAGGGAAATGCCTGGCAGACACCATGTAAGTTATGTGTCTGTCTTATCTTTACTACACATATTGTAACAAATTCAATATCTTAGTCTTCATTTGTATGAATGGTTTGTATTGTACATAGTTTAACCAAGTGTCATTTGAGCTGCTTATTAATATTAAATTGTACTCGTCTCTCTGCTTGTTATTGGTTAAAAAAGAAAAAAGGAATCTGAGGAATCCATTTTATCAATGTAGCTGTGAACTCCATTAAAAGACAAACTTAATGTACAAAGCATCTATTCAGCTCAAGTATTGTTAAAAGCTATACATATTCAACATTACACTGTCTGTATTTAGATATTTTATTTCTGGACAAAAAGAAATGTACATAAAAATAAAACACTTAAATTTGAGTTTCAATATGTACGTGTGTAAGATGGTGATTTAAATGGTTTTGACAAGAAGAATGTGCTGGGTTACAGCCATGACTTTGCATCTCATGTCTTTAAATTTGAGCAAATTATGTAAATTGTTATTAGCTGTCCAGTCAAAACAACTTACGAATTTCAGTCTCAAGCCTGGGAAATAATTGTGACATACAACCTTGCATTCCTTTTTGGTTTAATGTAATGCAGCTATTTGAATACCCCAAAGGAATATATCAAAAGAAAAAAAACATCAATGAACACAATAGTAGTCTCCTAAATTAATTACAACTAGTGGACGCACCCACCCCCTACAAAGTGGTAAGAGGATAGAAGTGAAGACCATGTATTTTCATTAAAAGACAATCAAGTTGTCTTAAGATTGTGGATGAATTTCCCTCACTTTACTGTGAATGCACATCTCAGATACAGACACTGGGACATTAGTGGAGAGCTCCAAGTCTCAAATTATCTAAAGCACATGGGATCAAATAATCAATGTAGGATGTAGCTTATGTATGCTAAGCTTTACTTTTAAAGTTACTGTACAGAATCCCAGAAAAATAAACACCTGAAAAAATATTCACGTTTACTTACTTTTAGGATCAAAAGTCTGGAATTGTAGATGAAGAATCTCAAAGCTAACCAAAGAAACCAAATGAAAAGTAGTCATCTCTGTTTTCACTTTTTCCGTATTCTATTTAGGATGGGCATATTTTCATATAGAAAAATAACAGAAGCTTAATGGGGAAAAAATCACAGATTTTTAAATGAGAACTCAATCACTGATATGATGAAAGAGAATCTTTGTTGGCAAATCAAACACATAACCTGCTAAGTGTCCATCTCTTAGAGTCATCTACCATTATCTGGGAAGTGATTTGTATCAATGTGTAACTGATTTCTCCATGAAATTTAGAGGCTAATATTTAGAGAGATTGTGACAGAACAGTACAGGTAGTAAGTTCTTCATGCATTCCAGCCGTTGGGCATGCTTGCCACAGATAAAACTTGTTATTCTGAAGTATATCTAGTATATTTATCAATGTGATCCCTTAGAGTTAGTTGTTGTCCTGAAAACCAGGGAGAGAGAGAGAGAGAGAGAGAGAGAGAGAGAGAGAGAGAGAGACTGTTTCCTTTAGGATCATTTAATTGGTGGACTATAGCTTTCATTACGTGGTTTCCTCTCCTAATCTGAAATTCAAAATAAGATTAAAAAAAAAAAGCTTAAATGTCCCCCTCCTATGTTGCTCTGAAAACTCCCCAAAGAAATATTGCATTTACATCTTCATAACACACAGAAAATGCTTAATATTGTGATTAATTGATCTGCTTCTCTATAGACTTTCTTTACAAGAAACAGAATAAGAACTTCTGAGAAAGCTTCTGAGAAAGAATTCATTTTTTTCAATATCTAAATTTTTAGACTCTTTTTGGGCCTGTACATCATTTCCCCAAACTCCTACATTATCAGCTCTCTCCATCTATTACACAGAGAAGTCATGATGACACAGAGATTTTATGTGAGAGATAATTTCTTTGTATCCAATCTATTCCCCCTGTGTTTTCTAGGAAGTAGGTAGAGGAAGATCATCAACATGAAGATTTCAATTATTCATATTCAAAGTGTTATTAGATCAACTTGTTATTTCAGCAGACTAGCTGATTAAGTTTAAATTATGCTTAAAAATGCATTGGTTTCTTAGAAAAATCAACTTTAAGCACTACTAAGGAACCAACTTTCTTAGGATCTAGAAAATTATTCCAGTACCTTTGCAAAGATATAGAAATTATCTCTAGAAATGGATGATATCTGATGTAAACAGGGTTTGCAGATTATTCAGAATTTTTTTTTCAAAAACATACCAGCAAAACTGAAATTGAGGAAAAAGTATTACTGTATCTTCTTGCCTCATGGAATAAAAATGATACTAGTTTGTTTATGATAAAAAAAGTTGCCATGGTGTGGTTTCAGCTGTACACTTTTGGGACCTTGACCATTTGAAGAATTTTTCAGCTTGAGTGGAAAGGGACATAATTGTTAATAATATATTATAGTTGTAGAAGTAATTATTCTGCAAGAATTTGAGATACTTGCTAAATTTAAAACTATGGCCTAACATTTTTTATGTTCCTTTATTTTAGCAATAAACTATAAGCCATATTTTTAACAATAGGTTAAACAATCTTGAGAAGCCTGAGAAACTATTTCCTTTTCCCGCACTGCTTTGCATGTAAGCAGAAGCTTAACCAATACAAACAACCCTTTGGAAGAGCAATTTACATCTCCACCATCAAATATGAATGCCAAGCTTTAGCCTGAAGGAAACACAATTTGACGTGCTTATAAACCTTTGAAAGACTTAGTTGGTGTATTATTTTCAGGCACTTTATTTAACTATTGATCTGTTAATCTAGTTTGTATTTTCTTTTTTTTTAAATTTCAATCAAATGTCAGTCACTAGATGCATTTAGAAATTAAAAGTTCAAAACAGATTTGCATAAAAATGATTATTATTTACTTAGCTTGTAGGTGACAAAGACTGAATCCATTGATGTAGCCTGACAGAATCCTGGGAAGCTTATTGCTAGATCAGACTTTCCTTAGAGGTTTCAGACATGGACATCAGGATACTATTGCTGGGATTGATCACATCAGAGGAACAATAACAAATTAGGGCCTGCTACTGACTTCTGTATCAAATATTTTGAATAAGAAACCTATAATACTTTTCCTTTTACTAGTCTGGAAAAGAATGAATGTCTCATAAACAGTTTTAGTTTTCATTTACTCAGAAGTCGAGAGAAACATTCTAAAATGAGCACAAAGCAGCCGGAGAGGTGTCTTAAGTCTGATCAAAAGGACTTGAATGTGCATATTTTCACCTTTACAAAGACACGCTTCTTGTCCCCTGAGTTGCAGGATGGTGCTAAATCTCCTCAGTGATCTGTGAGATGCCTTCGCTTGATGGTTGCAGTAACTATCACTAAGGGAGGCCAAGTATTCTCCCATTCTCCCTGCTCCAACTTCTAACCTGGGAATTAGATGTAGTGTCCAAACTTCCCCTCGCCCCCATACACATACCCACAAACACATGCACATTTACTATTTCTCAATCCTATCCTATGCCAGGGCGTCACACAACAGCTGTAATGTTCTTAGTCTCTGGTCATCCGTTTCCTCAGCCCAAACATGGGAGTGAACTTGGTCTTTGCAATTGTGACTGTTTAAAGAAATATTGCAAGAATGTTGTTAGTAAGCATCTGTTGCTCAATAACTACATTAAAAAGAAGTGTTTTCAAAATTCACCTTTTCTTCATTATGAAATCTACTTTTCATGTCAAAATTAATTTATTTATGGGTTTCTTCAGTGTATACACATACCCACAAACACATGCACATTTACTATTTCTCAATCCTATCCTATGCCAGGGCGTCACACAACAGCTGTAATGTTCTTAGTCTCTGGTCATCCGTTTCCTCAGCCCAAACATGGGAGTGAACTTGGTCTTTGCAATTGTGACTGTTTAAAGAAATATTGCAAGAATGTTGTTAGTAAGCATCTGTTGCTCAATAACTACATTAAAAAGAAGTGTTTTCAAAATTCACCTTTTCTTCATTATGAAATCTACTTTTCATGTCAAAATTTATTTATGGGTTTCTTCAGTGTTTCTTCTGGAAAAATCATTGTCAAGATTTGCTAAGGAAGTTGGAAAAATTTGTTGCTTGATAGGGGAGGGGATCTAAATACCATCAAACTATACTGTATAAAAACTACAAAGATTGAGTGCAAGCTGGCTGTGCCTGTGGAGACCTGGCAGGCTCCCAGGTGGACAGTGCAGAATGGCGCTCAGCCAGTCTCCATTGGGCTGAGGAGGAGACAGCAGCCAGATTGTGGGGGACACCCTCCTCACAGCCACCCCTACTCTCAACAGGCTTCTGTTTTCATTACAAGATAAATTAAGATTCTTAAGAAAAAAACTACAAACAATCAATAAAAAATAAAATAAGATTTCTGGTCTGGGATCCCTCAGATTCCCATGGAAGTGCTGGCAATGGCCTTGCTCAGAAGTCAGCTCTAATTGTCCCTGTCAGTACACTAATGTGATAGCTGCCACAGAGGGAAAATGTACTTCCAAATACTGCACAGTTCTGCAGGTGAGCCTCATTTTAAGGAAATATTGAAGCATGTTGAGAAAACTTTCAACAATGTGACTTTAATTTCCCTCAAAGATGAGTCAAGTAATTTTAATATGGGTTCAGTTCAAATCCTGTTATGCCACTTTATAATGTGTCTTTCTGTTCTTTTTCAATTTGTTCTGAATTGAGTTTTCTCATGGACGCATGAAACAAAAGCAAAATACAGTTTCTACATAAAGCTGAGTGGGTGGGAAATTTGAATGGATGGTTCAAATTTCTGATGTGTTTTGTTTTTCTTATTTGCACCTTTTATTTTTCAAACAAATACATGAATAATTCTGGCCATTTTTCCTGTTCTCTTAAGTTCCTATGTGGAAACAGGCATTGGGATCTGCTGAATGTTCTTCACTCTTGTTTCCTGGTATTCTAACCATCACTCTAAAGTTTCTGCTCATTTCATTTTGTTCACTTACTTGCTGATGTTTTGCTCTTGTTCAAAATAATCATTATTTAATAGAATTACAGTGTGATGGGAAGTTCCGCTCCAGTATTTTAACTAGAATTATTCTCATGTTCTTCCAACTTGTATTCTGTGAACATTCTCCATTAATAGCTTAGCTTGATTTCCAGTTTCATATTTTCAAAAGGCATTATGGGAAATAGAATTTATCATTAAAATATAATATTTATAATATTTCACACTAAATAAATGATAAAACACTGGGTGTGTTTTGAGGTATGCTTGGTATAAGATAAACCTTAGAAGCTTGAAGTGCACAGTTTGTGTTTGTAAGTGTGTGTTCACCCCCAATACAGTGCCTTGTAATGAAAATATTTATCATTCCCCAAAGTTACCTGTACACTGTTATCATCTCTCCATTCAACTCCTACAAACCTCACACCTTTCTCAGGCAATCACTGATCTGCATTTTGATTACTACATAGTAATCTCTGCTGTAGTCAATTATTTTGGAATATATTTTATTCAGTCTTTGACAAATTCACACATGCATGTAATATATTTTGATTATATTCACCCCTTATTACTCTGTCTTATTCCCCACTCCCTCCCCCTAGTTGTGTTTAAAATACTGTTCTTCATTTTCTTTAGTTCAACACGTTCTTTTGCAGTGTGTGTATGGGGGGGGTCATGAGGTATTTTTCATGTATTGCTCATGCAATAATTTTTAGTGTGACCATGTGAAATATGTAATCTCCCACTTCATATGTACATTTATTCTTTGTACCTGTGTGCTTTCCCTAAAACCTATAGTTTTCTACACTGGGGCCTCTGCTGTGGTAGAGCCAACAAACAAATGAAATTTGGCAAGCTTGTTTTGGAAAATTTGACAGTGCTAATGGATTTGACCACAAACATTTTTCTGTTTGTTGCTTTGCTTTCCAAAAACGCGAGTTAAGTACACAGAAAGAGAAGCCTTGATGCACAAGGGCACAAATTCTGTATCATAGCTAAGAGTTTCTTGGGACAGGTTAAGATCATATAGAGCTAGTCCCACCCTCACATCCACAGCAGGTACTCTCTACTCAAACTACAGAGAAAAGGAATTTCTTAACGGAAATGTGATGATTATGATATTTTATCCTGGGAAAAAGCTTAATCTCCTGGTTTAGGAATCGTAGAACGTAAGGCCCTTGTTCACAGAATGGAATGTTGGGAGAATGCAAGGCTTTTAATAGAGTTAAGATAGATGTACATGGTATATAGGACAAGGGGAGTGGGTATAAACTGTTTAGTGCGGAGGCTGATGTATCCATGATATGGGAACAGGGGGAACAGGTTGGGACAGGAACACACAAGAACAATTTAACATTCATGACTGTGGCTGGCCAGGTGAGTTGTGTGTCTATGGAAATAACAGAATGAAATAATAGCCAATGGGAGTCAGGCGACATTTTTCTGGCAATACTAGGGCATTATATAGGACATATGAAGTTCTTATGTAACCTTGGCAACAGGATGAGAGGACCCCTAAATAGACTTCAGTTGGCTGAGTTAGTAAGATTCTGCATATGGTAACTGGTCTGGGTTTCAGATAAAAAGGAATTTAGAGAAAATTGCACTTTTATTTACAATTGACTATGACATAAAATTAATGTTTTCTAGGTATTATTTCAATCATTCAATGGAGTTTGTGGGTACATGTTTTTTGGAAGTGGCAGTAGTGGTATACTGTTAAAAGGAGGTTCAACAAAGAGATAGGTCTATTGAAGGACACACAACTTTAGTTTGGAACTAAGGATATACTTTTAGAGCTGTGAAGGAGCTGGTACCCCTCCATTTTTTTCTAATCACAGTTTTGTGAATAATGTAGGAAGTTATACAAACTGACACACAGAAAATAGGAATGGTTTCAGGAAATTTTAGTGACCATTCCTGTAGGTGAGTGTGCAAATATGAATCAATATAACTCATATGGCTATCAGTATAACACTTTTTTGTTTTAACAGCACAAATATGCCTTCTCCATACTCTCTGAAGGATCAATTTGTGTATTGAAAAAAATCATTTCTATGCCCGCCTCATGGTTTGTGTGTTGCAAATATCTCTAAATTTCAACAGAGGTGCTTCATGGGCCTCTGAGTACGGAGTGAAGATTAGAGGAAGTGAATGATCCACACAACCTGTGCAATTTCACCCCTGGGTATTAATTTTTCTGTTGGACATACTTACTGAATGCATCCTGTGTGTTACATGCCTGTATATATCCTAAAGATACATCAGTAAAGAACCTACAAAATGCTGCTGACTTTGCAGAGCTTAGAACATAGTGGGAGAAGACAACAATCACTAAATAAATACTTTGTATGCTTGGTGTTTATAAGTGACGTGAAGGCAAATAAAACATACTATAGAGATTTATTAGTGTATTATTCATATTTACTGTTTGGCAAGTGGCTCTTTTAATGGTAAAATTAGAAAAAAACAAGGGAGCTAGCCACCTACATACATGGAGCAACACCATTCCAAGGACAATGTATAGAATCATAAATGCCTCAGGTAGATCTGGCTTGGTGGGTTTGGACTAGGGGTGTTGAAGCAGAATGAAGCCTGGAGAGAAAGAAAATGAGCTATAAATGGAGAAAGCAGGGTTTGACTTTACCTGTGACTATAAAAAGACTCTTCAGAGGGCTTTGAGCAGATAAATTAAATGATTTAACTGACATATAAAAGGGAAGCTTGGTCACAGGAAGATGTGTAAAGCTGCTGCAATAATGCAGAAAAGTGATGTCGATGCCTCAGATTCGGACCCTGGTTGTCGCAAAGTGGTCAGCAAGAAATCATTACATCCTGGATACAGAGCAAAGCTGGATTTGCTGTGGATTGGTGAGACATGAGAGAAACAAGAAGCAATGAGGGTCACTTTATGCTGTAGATCAAGGTTACTTCTAAAGATAGATATTTTATAAAAACAATACTTTGAAAGCCTATTTTGAAATTAGCCATCAATTGCAGATGTTCACATTTCACTGATTTCTTTTAACCAATGCCTTTGGCCCATCTCCTCAAAACTTATGAAAGGACATACAATGAATTAATTTACATTTTAAAAATCTTACATCTGTGTTGGAACTTTGTTGCACTTAAAAGCATTATGTTACATGGATATTTTCTTGAGATGTCACTTTTTCACATTTTGAAATTATTAACTTTGACTTTACAAACACTAGAAATTCAGTAGAAAGATGATGAGGCAGAAATAAATGGAAAAATGGGAAAGACATCATCAGTATGTGGAGCTATACCAACTGAGACTTAATTCTGGGTTTGAGAAAATCAACCATAGCTTCACTTAAGCATAACCAAAGTCAGGAATTCCTGGGTGCTTTTATACATAAATTCAGCTCTGAAAGTCGTCATCACTAATATCCTGTATTCGGAGCTTGGTTTGTTTTCAGAAGGCTCTTATTTTTAAAGCTTCTATTGCTGACACTGAGGTATCACTTTTAAAAAATATTAAAAATTTTTCCATACTGTATAGGATTCACATTATATTCATTGATATATTAATTCATTGTTGGAAATTTGAGAGGAAAACTATTATGCAAATTAGAAAGAAAGATAGTGGAACATGTAAATTTCCTTTCTATTATTAGGGTATATTAATTATGTATAATAATAGACTTTATCATGGCATTTTTATATATGCATATGTTTTTGATTTTTTTGCTTGTTTTATTTTATATGTATGAGTGTTTTGTGTACATGTATGTAAGTGCATCATATTTGTGCAATGCAGACAGAGGTCAGAAGAGGGTGTGTTATCCCCTGGAACTGGAATTATGGATGGTTATTTGCCATGTGGTTGCTGGGAACTGAGTCTGGATCCTCTGCAAGAGCAACCAGTACTCTTAACCATGGAGCCATCTTTCCAGCTCCTTTATACGGATATTATATACCTTAAACATATTCATGTTCAATGTCAGCCCATTATATATAATTCATCTCTAAGTACAGATTCATATAGTCTGTAAGTTGGGTGATGGTTTCAAAGCTGAATTTTATGTTGTCCAAGATATTTCCAAAATTGAACATATATTCTTTACATTAGAAGATAGAATTTTCCATATTATCTGTGAGAGTTTTAAAAAGGTAAAATCTGTACGAGCAATGAAATTGAGCAATTCAGGGTATATACAATGATGAGTGGGATCAAATCTCTTGATTAATTGATTATTTTATTTTATTCATTCATTTTTTATTTTATGTATATGAGTGTTATGCCTGTAATTATGTAAGTGTACCCATGTCACGCAGTTTCTGTGGAAGACAGAAGAGGGCATCAAATCCCCTGGAACTGGAGCTATGGATGCTTGTTAGACACCATGTAGGTGCTGGGATTCAAATCCAGGTCCTTTCAGAGCAACCAGTGCTCTTAAGTGCTGAGACATCTCTCCAGGCCCTGCATATTTTATTTTATTTTGTTTTATTTTTTGTATATTCAATTGAATTTCATACAAAACACCTTAAATCATCTTTATACAGCCACCTCCATCTGTACCCTTCCATAGCCCTCCCCCCACTGATTTCATTCATGTTTTACATTTATGTTAAGGCCTGTTGAGTCAATTTAGTGTACTTAGACATCCCTTAATGCAAGTTCATCCACTGGTGTCTAGTCGGCCTATCTAAAGTCACTTTTTCAAAGATCAGTTCTTCCTCACCCAGCAGTAATTAGCTGCAAATAGTATTTTGGCTAAGCTTAGGGTCTGCTGCCCATTTCCACAATTCTGTGCTTGATTTTTGTCTGCTTGAATTTCCATGGGTCTTGTGCATGCTGACACTTCATGTGAGCAAGATCCCGGGAACCTGTAAGATTCCCTTTATTTATCGTCATGTATTTCCTCCTCTGGCTCTTACAATATTTCCACCCCCTCCTTCACAATGGTCCCTGAGCCTGAGTGAATGAAGTTTAATGTAGGAGTCCTGTTCAGGGACCCATACTCTACAGACTCCTGTTTCCTATGCTCTGGCCTTTTGTGTTCATTGTCCTCTGTTGTATGAAGGAGCTTTGTTAATGAGAGTTGAGAGATGCATTAGTATTCTCTCTATGCCTTTTATCACTATGTTCCATGAGCTTTAGGTGTAGAGGTTCCATTGTAGATGTCTCACTTCCAGTTGGGTATCTCACAGAACCTTATTATTTGTATGTGACATGTTGTGGAACCCTGTAATAGTCTCTGTCTGTTGCAAAAGAAGTTTCTTTAATGAGTGGTGACTGGCATACTTGTCTGTAAATATAAGAATCCATATTTAGCATATAGTAAGAAATTATATTTGTCTAGGAATGTGACAGGCTTAGGACTTTTTTCTACATTCTATGATCTATCCAGCCATGTGAATTTTGCTATGTTTATAGTATCACACATGAGTTCCCTTCCATTGATTAGGCTTTAAGACCAATTAGGTCACTGTTGATTAGCGCCAGGATAAAAGCGCCACTACCGCCCCAATATATTTTGCTGTGCTGGTGACTGATGTGGTTAATAGGCATTAAAGCTGGGGTTGGATCATTGATTGATGTTCTCTCTTAGCAGCTTGTACAGTGTCCTCCAAAACTATTTTATTTATTGTATTTATTATTTTTACTTTATGTGTATGAGTGTATTACCTGCATGTATATAAGTGCACCCATGTCCTGTAATGCCCACAGAGATCAGAAGAGGGAGTTGGATTCCCTGGTTGTTAGCCACCATGTGGATGCTAGGAATCAAACTCAGGTCCCCTGTAAGAGCAGTCTGTGCTCTTAACCACTGAGCCTTCTTTCCAGACCCTTAATTATTTTAATTAGTAAAAAATTTAAGCAATTTGTGAGTTTTCTTACAAAGTGTGCCTATTATAGACTATCTGCAATTTAAACATTATCTAATAATTGTTATAAAGTTTTAATTTCCAATATTTTCATTTCTAAACAAAACCTGAACAAATAAAACAATAATTAAAACAAAATATTATCTCATCTGAAAACATCTGGAAACATATTTCAAGCATTTGTAAAAATTATATGTTGGCTCCAAACCTCTTCAAAACTTGTGAGTACTAACATTATAGTTAGTAAATCTAAGGTTACTTTGAATTGTACATCTAGAACTTCAAAAACCAGTAAAGAAGTTTTGAATCACAGAATGGAAATATATTAATTAATGTAACTTGAAAAAAATTAATGATTATGTAACTGAGTTTGCCTTTGGACCTTGACTGATACATTTGATTCAGATAAATGTGCTGGAGTAAGGCACTTCATTTGAAAGGACTGTGCTGAAGATTAAATATATGGAATCAATATTTTTTAATGTAAATATTTCTGCTACATAGTTATAACCATACATTCCTGCTGATTTATATTATCTGTAAAAAACACAAGAGAAAACAGAACTGTTGCTTTCCTGTGTGGTAATTTATATTAATTCTCTTAGGCCTCTGTTTTAGTATTTGAGGATCTGTTATTGAAATTTGATAGTTTTAATAGTTAAGGATTTTAAATGCTATATTAATCCTAAATATAATAATAATAATAATAATAATAATAATAATAATAATAAACACATTGTTGGTTATGAGTGATCCCAGGAAAAATGTTCTATGTCTAATAAAAATCATTAAAAGAAAGAATAAGTCCACATTTATGAGTTGTCCTTCTAAATTTTAATTCTCTCCACATGGATGTGCCTTTAATATGATGACAGACTCAGATACTGTTTAATTTTTCCAGTGTTTCTGAATCACAGAAACCTGGCTTTCAAATCTGTTATCAGTTCCTTTGGCTTACATCTTTATAGTTGTAATGTGTTGATATTGAAAATAGGTAGAAATAACAGCTGAATGATCTGAAGTATTCCTTAACTTAAACATCCCAATGCCTAAAATTTACAAAACAGCAATGTGCTCTGATTGTCGGATGTGTCCTCTAATGATGCTTGCAAAACAACCTCTAATGGTTGGGTGTACCCTCTAACGATGCTTGCAAAACATACAAATTCATTCCTGTTTCTGTTCCCTCTTACCATCTCAATTTGCATTGCTCCATTTCATTCTTTTTCCTGAAAGCCTTCTCTGTACAGTTCTTTGTTTTGGTACCTGTGTAGCAGACCAGAAGTGTTGATATAATAATGCTCTTCAGGCTTCCATCAGTGACTTTTCCCTCTGTTCTCTAGTGCATGATGCACAGGCTTTCCAACCCCCCACATTTTCTTTGGTATCTTTTTATTTTGTGTGTGTATTTCATACAGAACATCTCAAATAATCTTAATCATCTTTATACCCCATCCCCACTGGCACCCTCCCATAGCACGCCCCCTCCACTGGAGCCCATACCCCCATCCTTTTAACTTGCTTCGTGTCACATAATTTACTGAATTCTTCTCTGCCACCCATCTCCTTTCTTCAGTTCTCAATTCCACTGATGATGTCCATGTACCAATGCCTCCTTGAACAACTACAGTTATTCAAATCTCAGTTTCAGGAAAGGCTTCTAGGAAATTCATATAAGACAAACTCTACAGAATTTTTATTTGAGCATTATATTTGTTCTCAGTTAATAATATAAAATCATTCCTTGCGAATGTACATTTAAAAAACACGTTTATAGAGGTAAAATGTATGCACAATGAAGTGCAGTCATTTAAAGAGTATAGTTTAATAAATTTGTGTACAACTATGTAATTTCCACTTCTGCAATCAATATACAGGACAGCCATATCAACTTAAAATGTTCCTGTATGTGCTTTTGTGGTCAGCATACCACCATACATGGTCTTCCCTCTTTCACCATAGATTATTTTCTTATTCTAGATTTTTCACATTGAAGAAATCACAGAGTATACATTCTTTTTGACTGGCTACCTTTAGTCCCTATTATATTTTTGAGATTAATTCAGTTTGTGTTCTATGAAACAATAGGGTTTTGGCTTTTATGAACAGGGTTGTTTTGAATGTTTGTGAATATGCATTTTGTGTGGAATTGTTTTATTTCTTTTGGATAAATTATTATGACAATAATTCTGAGTTGTATGATGAGAATATACTTACGTTTTAGAATTAGACTAATTGGGGCTGGAAAGATGGCTCAGTGGTTAAGAACACTGGATGTTCTTGTAGAAGACCCAGGTTCGAATCTCAGCACCCACATGGCAGCTAACAACTGTCCATAACTTCAGTCCCAGGAGATCTGACAGCCTCTTCTGACATCCGCGGGCATTGCACTTACCTACATGCCCGTGATACAAGCATACACATAAAACAAAAATAATAGCAATGAAGAATTAAAATAATTTACAAGTGTTTTTATTTGTTTTACACTCTTAATCTGAGAGTTACAGTTGCCTTGTGACCTTTTCAGCCGTGGGTATTGCTAGTCTTAATCTTTTCCATTAAAATAAGCATGCAAAACTACCACATTAGATGTAAATTTGTATTTTCTCTATGTTTTGCTATTCAGGGTATCTTTTTAGATGTGTATTAGCAGTTTATATATCTTTTGTGAGGTCTATCTATTGAAATATTTTCTCATTTTAAAATTATTGATTTATAGAATTTTTTGCTATTTATTACACATTTTTAAATACATACCAGATCTTGTCAGATATATACAATTCTGTCCATCCTTAACTTGCCTTCTAATTTTATTAATAATGGTTTTAGAAGAGGGAAGTTCAAACTATCATTTTAGTAAATGCTTTCTTGGTGTCCTAAAAAAACTTTATCTATTTTAATTTTCTTCCACAAGTCTTAGAGTTTTACCTTATTTTTTCTTTGGTATGATGTGTTGAAGTTAGTTTGGGTATTTTGTGTGAAGTAAGAGTTGCCACAATGTTTATAGTTCAACATTCAATTTTATATTTTTCTCAGTAACATCTGTTAACAAGACTATCTGTTCTCCATTGAATTTTTACAACTTTGTAAAATTAATGGTGATATATATATTCATAGGATGACTTTTCAACACTTTCTGTCACTTTGGCCTGTGTATGTATTTTAATATGCATTTATTTCACTTTTCTTCATTATTACACATTTTGAAAATAGTCTTGCCTTGATGCGTTGTGTATTTATATATATGTTAATTTTCAAATATTTGGAAATACTCAGACATCTTTTAGTTGTTTCTGTTTATTTTTATTGTACTCAGAGAGTATAACTTACAGGAGTATAATCTCTAAGTTTGTTGAGGTTTATTCTGCAGGATAGCATATGGCTATTTATCTGAAGGTTTGTTTACATGCCCTTGAAAATTATGTGTGTTTTACTGTTGTAATAATCCTATATCATGTCAACTATATCAGGCTGGTAGGCAATGTTTATTTATACTATATTCTTCTAAATTTTGCATATATTTGATTTTTTCTATTAGTTTGAGTATTAAAATTTAAAACTATTAATATTAGTATTCTGTTATCTCATTTCTGCCATGTAAAAAGATTTATTTGTTTGTTTGTATGTGTGTGTACCTACAAGAATTTATGGGTATCACATGCATGCTGGTGACTGTAGAGGCCAGAAGGCATGAAATTTAAGTTTATTTTTGGATCCCCTGGAATTTGAGTTACAGGTTATGAACCAACTGATGTCACCAGGAACTGAGCCTGTATCCTCTGTACTACAACAGCAGTAGTTGTAGTTAACCACTGAGCCATCTCTCCAGCCCCCATTTCTGCCATTTTTTTTTCTGTATATATTTTGGGGATCTGCTATTCAGACCACACAAATTTGAGATGTTATATCTTCTTCATTTAGCAAGACTTTTTTTATTATAATAAATTATACATAGCAGATCAAGAAATATATGTCTAGGTAAGGTTTATCTGAGATCAACTGATCTTTGCCCAAGATTTATCTACATGACACACAGTAATTAAAAATACCAGACTGGTGGAACTAACCTTCTTGGGTGTTTAACAGATATACTTTGAGGTCTATAATAATTTGGTCAGAGGGACATAAAGGACACTTTTTGCTCCTTGCCCTCCTAGGTCGACTAGTTCCAGGGGACTATGAGCATCTCTCAAAATATCCTATAATGGTGGTGGGTCACCTGTCCTCTTGATCAGGGAGGCTGAGGAGACCCTATCAGATGGACTTGAACCAGTGTCCAGTCTATAAAGAGGAGGGTCAACCAGAAGAATCATTTCCTCCATGCTTCCAAACGAAGCCAACCATGGTCGAGCAGGACCTTTGACTTAACTTCACATAAGTGGAGCTGGTAAAAGAAAGGAGCCAGGGGCTCCTCCAAAGCCCTGAGGAACAGATCCTCAAACAATCTTAAGAGTAAAAATAAATCGGTTTTAATCTGGACCCACTGTATGGCCTTAAACACCCAAAAGGAAAGTATAACCAAAGATAAGATTAAAGGGGCCAACATAACTTCACAAGAGTCCATATGTTATGTAGCTAAAGGCTACATAACAAGCAACAATGTCAGACAAGCGATACCTTCTTTTGAGCTGTTGGCCAGGGTGGCCAAAGGGATTCCCAGATAGTAACCCAGCATAGAACTGGGAAAATGAACAGCAGACCCCAATCTTATCCAAAGGAATATAGACAACTGATTACCGCTAGATGAAGAAGAGCTGACCCTCCTAAAACAAAAGCCTCTAGATAGGCTGACTAAATTCACCAGAAGGGCAAGTAGTGGGGAAGGGCTGGGGGTGCTGACAAGACAGCAGACAGTAACAGGATATCAGAGTATATGGGCTCTAGTTGGGGGAGGGAGGCTATGGGAGGGTGCTACCTGGGAAGTGGGTATATAAATAAATTACAAAAAAAATCTTCAAAGCATAAATGTTTGCTCCTTCGTAATTAGTAGATGTGAAAAACATTACCATTGAAATCTACCTGATGGCTTTGTATCCATGCTCAGATGCCAAGGAGCTCAGAAAGTAACTGACTGTGACTAGAAACAATCAGATATATAGAGATTAGAAACACATGTGTATCGTAGTGTCAATTGTATTAATAATGAATTTTTCTGTGTAAAACTGTATTTTAATAATGGAATGGAGATCTTTTTTAAGTTTAAAACCTCATATAATTTTATGTCTTATAGGGGTTATATGGAGTACAATATTGTATAACTGTAAGCTTGGGAAATTGTTATTGAATATGTCAATGCTGTTGTAATGAAATGCTTCTTATATGTATGTGGTTATTAAATAAATAATTTAAAAAATTTCTCCATTATTCCTGATAATAGCTCTTATTAACAAATATTTAAATAAACATCTGAAATTTAATTTTGTTTTAAAATTAAACCTGTTTTATAATATTGCAATACACATTTTTTTTTCTATGCTCTGGATCAAACAAGAGCCTCGGATGTGTTTGCCAAGTTCTCTTCCACTGAAAAGCACCCTGAGTCATAACAGTATTATTTAACTGAGGAAACTCTACAGCATCGTCCAAATTACCCTGTACTGAACATCTAAGAAAAAAGATGCTGATATTTTTTTAAATGTCATTGTCAAATTAGCTGGGAAAATAGTGACCTACTAATGTCCTAAACATTCCTTTCCTGTGACTATAGGATTTTTAAATATTTAAAATTTTATTATAAATGGTAAATATAAAACTTTCAGAACTTACCTGACAATTGTTTCTTTTATAGAATCTCTCATAAGTTCAGTCTCATTTGAATTATGTTGTTTAAAAGATACTGTTTTCTTTATTTTAAAAATTCTATCATATGCTACTTTGCTTTGTTTTTTATATCAACCTTCTCAGGTTGGCAGCAAAACCAATATTAGAGAGATGTGGGAAAAAAGTTGTTTATTAAATCATTGACTTAAGTCGCAGGAAGAGAGAGAATTACAGCCCGAGTGTGAATTTTCTGAATCCTGTCCTGTCAGACTTTTCATTGTGTAATGATTTCTTATTACAAACAATGTAAGGTCTGTGTACACAGGGCAATGCAGCCCATTAAGAAATTAAATGAAAAAAAATTAACTTAAGCATCTCATGGTGATATTATAAGAAATGTAGATGGAATTTTCTTAATGAGTTGCTGGAAAGTTTGTAGGCATGCCAAAAAGTTTATGATATTGGTGCCAAATGGTATTGTTGACTCTAAATCCTATTAATTTGTTGGACATGAAAATGAGTTACCAAGAGAAGATGATACCATTTTTTTTTTCTAGAAAAACTAATGTGACTTGAGTGGAATATCATGTATTAGAAAATCTTTTAATTCATTTCCGTTAAGATGAAGGACTTACTTAACGTTAGATAAAATCTACTGTGTCGGTCACTTACTGTAAAATACTTGCAATTAACCATTTAAAATAAGGAAAGCTCTATTTTGGCTCACGGTTTCAGTGGCTTCAGTCCATGGTTAGTTGGCTCCTTTTTCTCTGGACCAACAGAGAGGAAGAACACCATGTGGGGATTGTGGGGTGGAGCAAAGCTGCTCACTTCCAGGTGGCTGGGAAGGAAAAAAGAGAGGAAGAGACCAGGATCCCAATTCTGTTTTCCAAGGGATACTATCAGTGATATAGCTTATTTCTGCAACAACCTACCATCTAGACATGCCAGCTTCTCCCAATAGTTCCTTGGTCTGGCAATCAAGTCTTTAGCATATGAGTCTTTGAGGAACACATATGGTCCAAACTGTAACAATTACTGCATAAGATTTTGAGCAAAATAAACATGAACCTAGCTCTGATCAGGAATCTGTCTCTTGTAATGAGTAATTTCACCTCTATACAAGTGACTTTGTAATTTTACTGTTAAGGGCTTTACTCATGACAGCAACATCTGCTCACATGCATAGTGTTGCCCGGGTCACACTTCCTACCACTTACAATAAGACTGGTGAAATATTTAGAGAAAAGATTTTTATTTTTGAGTAAACTTTATGTATCAGTTCATGGAAAAGGGTTCTAATGCTTTTAATCCTTTCACTCCTTTTGAGAGGCATTTTTGTTCAGGGTTGCTATTTATTAGTAGCTAAAAAGTTGTACAGCAAAGTAAGTATGAGATTTAAGTCTGTTCCTGGCATGATTTATGTGTAGTAAACCCTTCAAAACATCATCCCAAGGGATATTTATGGATTCAAATGTCTCTGTTTCCATTGCTCTTCTGCAGGCAGAAAATATCTCAATTTGGATTCAAGTACTCTAGGAGAAAAAGAAGGTAGTTAGTATACACTTTTGATTATGTTTTCTTAAGGTTTATTGCAATTATTTAAATCCTTATGATGGCAAAATACCTACAATTGTGATAGCACTCTTTATAAACTAGTGGAGAAGGACAGTACCTGGACATGAAATCCTGTTGGCTTGACTCCAGAAACAGTAGATAGGAAACTGGATCAGGTTCTTTTTGAGAAATTGGATGTGGAAAGAGACTGGGAAAGATACTCTACTTGGCTTATCCTGCTCTGGTAACACCTTGTGAAAACCATTTCATCTTTGTTGAGTATCAAGATAATCTGTAAAACAGATGTAGTAAAACTTCCAATAATTGTAACTATTAAATAAGAGTGTGCATGCAGTAGTAACTCAGTACAATGCTTCACACTTGGGGGATGTTCCATGAATGCTAGCTCTGATTATTGATTTTGCTACAAAATATATTCTAACCTGAGTATTCAACTAGAATGTTAAAAGCAACAATAACACTATGACACCATGTTGATTTGGGTATAGACTATATTTTAACCCAAGAAGCCAAATAGAATATTAAGAAACAGCAATTCCAAAACAATATGGATTATTTTAAAATTACTGCAGAATCAAACAAAATAGGCTTGCTAAGATTCTTGAGACAAAATGATTCAAAATAACTGTTCTTTTTAGTGCCCATGTTTGTGTGTACAAATGCATCTTCAGGCTAAACCAATCGTTTTTGACTGCGGGGCTGTGAGATTCCTTAGGGAGCTAGAGATCTTTGAAAAATGGATGCTTAGGCTTTCACTCTCTATTACCCCAAATCAGAATCTCAAAGATGAAGTCTATGCACTAGTGGTATTTTAAAGTTACTCTAGTGAGGTGCATTCATTAATGGTAACTTTTTTGTCTACCATCCATCTAGTCCAAGACTGATACTTTTCTAAACTGTCTGCCATTAGACAATTTAAATTAAGGATATCAGTGATATCTTGGACTGTAATGCTTAATGACATTCCCTAAAGGTTTTTCTGCCTCTGTTATAGGAAAGATTAGAATCTTGTAATAAAGTCAGGTTCATTTTTTGCCATGCAGTTAGCTATTGGGGTATACAAAAGTAGGCAACAGAATTTTTTTTCACTTGAGACACATAGGACAAATAGTAGATTACTGATTATTGATAAACTCTCAATTTTACCATTATTTTAAAAAGAAATCACAGCAAACTTATAATTAAAGATGACCCCAGACAGTTTTAAAAGGTACACTGAATAAGTCCTGGAATACTTACATGGTTGATTTCTTCTGTTAATAACCATCAGTCTATAGGTTTATTAAGAACTATGCCGACTTAACATAGTGAGAAAAGAAAGAGGATGTTGTATTATCAGATGATTTTAGTACTGATTGGGCACTCAATTTGGATGATGCAGAGCCAAAGTTTACTTAACTCTGAAGCCCTGAATTTGAGCAGGCAGCAGACCATTATGGTATATATTTATGGCATTAATTTTTCTGTCCACCTAAAGGTTGTAAATCTTGACACACAAAAACTCTTAGAACAGTTATCTCAATATGGATGTTATTTCTATTATTATGTGGCTTATATTGGTGTCACTGTATGTAAATATAGCATATTCTTGATGACTGTAAGGAAACATTTCTCTTCATATGCACATGTACATCATGGTGAATGTATACAATGACACTTGTAGGTGGCATGTGGAGATCTGTTTGTTTCTAAAACCCCAAAGCTATTGTTAATATATATTACCATGCCCTCTGATTCCTCCAAAATCCTGTACATTGGTGAAAACATACTGTGATAGTAATTGTCTGTGAAGTAAGAAAACCACCTCGGACTATTTGCTTTGATGGAATTGAACTGATTATTATAATCCATAATAGTTGGTTCAGTGTGAAATATAGGTATTACTTACAAAGGAAAGGAACTGGCTTCATCTGAGATAGAAGACTGATTTGTATTGAAAAGAACGGTAAACATTCCAATGAAATATTTTTAATATTTTTTATTTGTTATTTTTTATTTTATGTGTATGTGTGTATTGCCTGCATGTAGGTAAGTGCACCCGTGTCGTGCAATGCCTTCAGAGGACAGAAGAGGCTGTTGGGTCTTCTGGAACTGGAGTTATGAACAGTTGTTAGTTGCCATGTGGGTGCTGGGATTCGAACCCAGGTCTTCTGCAAGAAGAACCAGTGTTCTTAACTGCTGAGCCATCTTTCCAGCCCCCAATGAAATATTTTTAACATCACAAAACATAATACAAAAATGTTCTTTAATTTTGAATTGATTATCAAGTTATCCTAAAGTATATGCAAGTTACTTGTTTTTCTCTGTCTTTGCTCTTTCTTTGTATCTGAGTCATTTCTTTTGACATATAGTTATATATTATCAAATACTCATAGCTTGTGTGGTTTCCTCACTAGACTGTATATTCCTCTCATGTTTTACTAAGACCTAGTAGAATCTATATTTTATATGTTCAATAACTTTGGATTGAGTCAAGTTGTCTCACTCAATATTGTTCTAGGTACATGGTTCAGTTGTCTTTTCTTATTCATCTACCACTTGTAGCTTCATTTTCCATCGTTTCAGAAACCTATGGTCAAGCGTAGCCTAGAAATATTGAATAGAAAATTCTTGGTAAATAATTGATGTCTTAAATTGCTCAGTGTCCTGTGTGGCATGATGAAATCCTGGGTCACTCTGCTCCATTCTTCCCTGCTTGTAAACCATTCCTCAGTCAGCATATTATCACTGTGTCCACTAATTCCTCTTAGTCACTTAGTAGCCATTTTAATTATAAGATTAATTCTATTAGTATTAGTCATTTTGGAAAGTAAGCTTTATTGTTTCCCGAGTAAAGGCATTAATGTGCAGGATGCATGATTTGGGCAATTCAGATATGTTAAAGAGAAGCCACAGACTGCTTCCTTGAAGTATTATCTCACATCCTCAAAAGGTAATGAGGGAAAGAAACAGCATGCATAAGTTTCATTACAGCATATGGTTATAATTCTACTTTATGTCACTATTGTTTACTTTTTACAATGCCTAGTTTATGTTAAATCTTATCATAAGCATGTATGCATAAAAATAGAAAAAAAGCAAAATGTATTGGTGTGTAAGGCATATACTGCAAGTACCTTCAGATGTTCATTGGGGTTGTGGGATGTGTGCCCTGAAGACAAATGAAGTATACCTAAAATTTCTTTGGTCTTTATTTAAAAATTAAGATGGTTTTCTTATTGTTGCTGTTGTTGCTGTTATTGTTTTGAGGCAGGGGATCCCTGTAGCTCCAGCTGGTCTGGAACCTGCTAAATAGATCATCTCATAGAGATTCGCCTGCCTCTGATGTTAGAGTGTGCCACTATGCCCAGTTCGAGATTCTTTTCTTATTGTAAAAAGATGTTCTTATAAGTAATTATATTCTAGATGTGGTATTCTGTGCACATTTACCTTGCTTATTGTAATGGACTGCATTAAGCATATAATTTTATTCATGATGATGTGGTATTCTGTGCACATTTACCTTGCTTATTGTAATGGACTGCATTACTAAGCAAGACAGCTTAGTTTCATTAAAACAAATTTTTGGCTGGGCTTGGTGCTGCACGCCTTTAATCCTAGCACTCAGGAGGCAGAGGCAGGCAGATCTCTGTGAGTTCAAGGCCAGCCTGGTCTACATAGCGAGTTCCAGGACAGCTGGGGCTACAGGGAGACTGTCTCAAAAAAGACAAAACAAAACAAAACAAAAAAAATAAAAAACCCACAAAATTTTGACAATAATCTGTGCCTTTTTTTAA
>NW_008348573.1:694906-744201 GCF_000622305.1 Nannospalax galili | reverse complement strand
AAGCAGTTTTGGTTCCCCAGGTGTCTGGGGCCCCAAGACTAGGAATGGCGCAGGGCCCAAACTAGGAGTATAGAACGGTTGGTGGGATGGAAGGGTGAATGTGGCTTAGGGAGTCCTGGTGCAGAGAGCTGCGCTATAGACTTACCCCAAGAGGCCTGAGGATAGTAGTCTTTTTTTTTTTAGGCAATGGAGAGATGGCTTAGTGGTTAAGAACACTGGTTGCTCTTGTAGAGAACCTGGATTTGTTTCCCAACACCTACATGGTGGCTAATAACCATTTGTAACTTCAGATCGAGCGGCTCTGACACCTTCTTCTGGCATCTGTGCACATTGCATGACACAAGGACACTTACATACATGTAGGCAAAACATTTATACACAGAGAATAAAAATAGATTTTTAAAAAACAGATGTTTAAATCTTCGAAGAAAAGCGGTATATGCTGCTTCTGCCCTCCGCCTTCAATAAAATTCAAAATAAAACATTTTACTTTTGTTCAACATTTGTTTTGACAAAAGAGAAAAATTGTTCTAAAAATTATTGCTACTTCATAATCAGAATCACTTTAGTTTTTATTCTTGTGTATTTTATGTCAAATTCACTTATATCTAAAAACAATCATAGCAGAGTATTTGTAACTGCTAAATTGTCATAATATTTTATATTCTGTCTTTGTCATCTATTGTTTCTTTTATAATAGAACAAGGAAAATAATGCCTTTAAAATTGTTTCATAATTTTAGTTCCAAAATTTACCTAAGAATTCATTATGAGTGATCACAAATTGTGGCATTTTCATATTGTAGGAAATATACTTTCTTATTTGAAAAAATGTTTTTTTTAGAAGGAGCATTTCATAACAGCTTTAACATACTCATTAACAGTTTCCAGAGCAAGATACATCTCTTTCAAAAGTGGCTATAAAATTTTTAGGTTTGCTGTTGAATTAATATACTCTTTCTTACAGAAAGACTCATTGTTTTTGCTCATAACACTGAGATGTTGGCACATGCATCTCTAATCTGTAAGTATCTGATTATTACTAGTCATAATTGGTTGCACTCGGATCCTTGGCATCTGTATATGTCTATAAAGTCATTGTGTAGATTTCAATGATAATGTTTACAACCTCTACTAATTAACATGATGTAAATTTTTATGCTTCCTCCTCAAATATAATTCATTTTAAAAAATTTGTTGAGTTTTTGTGTGTGTATATCACACAGAACATCCCAAATCATAAATAATAATAATAATAAACAAAAAATATATTTATAAAAAGATGGAGTCTAAAAGAAGGAATGGTTAAGTCCATGTCTCCAGGGGTAGTCTTATTGATGAAGAAAGCTGATGACTGAGTGGCAGATGGTTTAGATGTAAACTTTATTAATAAGAGTGCTAACATTTTCTGAAAGGTGCCTACCAGTAAATGGATTCTTCTTTGTGTCTCAGAAAAATGAACTCTGTAAAGATTGAATTATGTAAGGTTCTGTTTCTTAGTATTCTTAAAAAAGTTTTGAGCCGCAGAAGGCTGTGTGTGTGTGTGTGTGTGTGTGTGTGTGTGTGTCTGTATCTTTTTTTTATTTTCAGGAAATCCTATAATATGAGGTAGCTTAATTAGTCAATTAGGGTGCTGGATGGTAGAGAATTTTTGCCAGTCAACTATGTACACACAAGTAAATACTGTTTCTTAGGCAAAGGTAACTTTTTTATATAGTTGTAAAATTCCATTATATTCCATTGCCAAAGAAACATAAAGGACTTTGTATAGCTGTATAAAAAGCAACTAATTTTTTAAAGAATAAACATTTTAAAGTCAGCAAAAAAACCCCAAAATTATTTCTTTTAGTATAGCTATATATATGAGTGTGTACATGTACTTGAGCTTTGCACCGTATATGTGCAGGAGCCTTGTGGAAACCAGAAGAAGGCATCAGATTCCCTGGGACTGGAGTTATAGAAAGCTGTGAGCTACCATGTAGGTTCCGGAGAATGAACTCAGGTCTTTTGAAAGAGCAATAAGAAGTGTTCTTAACCACTGATCTATCTCTCCAGCTCCTGAAATATGCTTTCTTAACTCAGATTTTCCAATGGGATTGAATCCTAGGAGAATGACTTATCATGCCCTCTGGTAAAACTCAGGATCTCAGGGTGTTAGTACATTATGATCATGGATATTTTGATGTGCTGATCACAGCATTGTAACACATGACATTGTGTGTCAATACACCCAGAAAAAAATGTAACACATGTTGGAAGAGATTATTGCTAAAGTAGTGACACTACAATTAAGAACTTCTTCATCATTTTCTATATTAGCACCATTTACAATGAATATACATTGTTTTTCTATCAGAAAGATGCTAAAAAAGAAAAGTGAATCCCTGTTATAACTCAGTACAGAAAACCATGGACCTCAAAGCTCATCACTTAAAAGCCTTTTTTCTTAGTAACTGGAGGAACACAGCCTGTAAGGAATCTGTTTCACAGATGAGAGAACAGATCCTCCCAGTCAAACAGAATGTGGAAGACGCTCAGAAGCCTCCAATGACCTCATGCTGAACTCAAAGGCTTAGTGTCAGATCCGTTATTCTCAAGCTGAACAATCTTGGTAGCAGAAAGCATTTGGTTCAGATCAGGGAATTCAAAAGGCAGTGTATTAAAATTTTAAAGCCACAATGAGAAAATGGATGCAACAGTTTGGAAAATTTTTGTGATAAATATCAAGATCCTTAAAATGTACATATTTTTGAACTAATTTCACTTTTGTGGATGAATTTCAAGGAAGCTATGTCAGAACTAAATTCTAAGAGAGTCATTAAGTTGATCACAGAATATTTGCTTGATGAACTACCATGTAGAAATTAAAAGAAAACAAGAAAATGCTTAAGACGTGTTAAATAAAAAGAAAAAAACCAGTATGTGTCAATGAATCTGCATTAATGATATTAACAATTTTGGCTATTGGACCGTGAAAGAGTAAATTTAAAAATATATTGAATGGGACATATCAATATCATGTACTTTATATCATTGTTTTTGGTGACAGTTAATGGTGCAGTTTTATTCCTTTTTCTTTTCTCTATTTCTCAATTTTTTTCTGAACATTCTTTGATAAGATAAATAACTAGAAAGACTTCTCAAATTTTTGTTGGATGGGCCAGGTATGGTGGTAAACACCTTTAATCCCAGCACTCAGGAGGCAGAAGCAGATAAATCTCTGTGAGGCCGAGGTCAGCCTGGTCTATATAATGAGTTCCAGGTCAGCTGGGGCCACAGGGAGACCGTGTCTCAAAAAATGACTACAAAAATTTGTTGACATGGAATAGTCCCATAGAAATGGGACATGTCAAGAATGCCCACAAATATTTCATGGCACCTTGACTGATTCAGTTCTTACATTGGTTCTGTATCCTCACTCTCAAGCCAAATAAAAGTCCATCTCTCAGAAATCCTCAGGGTCCCAGAGGTATACACCTTAATTTTATGCCAGAGCCTTGGAAAACCATGTGTCTATAGAAGTGTATGAAGTAGTGTAAGGAGGCATGTGACAGAAAACATCCAAAAATTAAAAGCTATGAGGAAAATGAGCTTGTTTGAACATTTTTTCAATGAATTATTCATAGGTAGGTATGAGGAGAAACAATCACTCTGATACTTGTATCCAATTCTATGCATTAGATTCAATAGTAAATTAGGAGTGACGTGGAGGGAGCAGAGAAATCTGGGTTGTGCATGTCCAACTACATATTGATCATGGTGGGATAGTCATAGGAATGTTAAAGATGAGATACTTGCTCCCCTGTTGTCATGTAACCGCCCCCTCACCCATTGACTTGAATCTCCAGTAAAGGTCAGTTATAGAAAATTGTTTTGCCTCAGTGGCTATTTGTAGACAGTAAGGCAAATGGAAGAAGGACAGATAAAAGATTTTTTACCTTCAAGAGGAGATGTAAGCTTGGAGGAATTCAAGGAGTGGCTTTGCTGAGAGACTTAGCACTTGATGTTTCGTTGAAAAACTACCTTTATTTGTATTTCAAATAGCAATATTATGCCAGGTTACATTGATTTATAGTTGTAAAGGGCAGATCTTATTATATGGACCTGGAGAATTAGTTATTACCCAAAATATTTTGCACAAAATCAAAATAGCTAGGTTCTTTTGCCTCCACTAATTTTTCTCTTCCTTCTAATAGAGTTCTAAAATCTCAAAGATGAGAATTCGTGTTTTAAAATTAATTCATTCAGTCAATAGTATTTTACTCTCTAGTCTATGCCATGCATATATTGGGGGTTAGAACAACAACAACATATGGAAATTTCTGCTCTCTTAAGACTTACATCTGCTTTAAAATTAAAATTTCTAAGAAAAATAATCAGTTGTGAAACCGAGGACATTGAAACAGATGATATTTTCACAAACAAGTACCCAGTTGCATCATGGAACATATGCATGACAAAATACTTATTTCATGATATCACAGGGATTTTCTTAATTACAGGGAATTACAGGGGATTATCTTTACATATCTTCAATCAAAATGGCTTCTTGCTAAACTCTGAGTGAATTAATAGGGGAAGTTTTCTAGCTGAAGGGATAAAATGGAGTCCTACCAGTTCTTCTAGTCCAGGTAACCTATGAGTGGCTGGTTGGGAACAATTATGTTCAAGGATTTTCATTTCCTGAAAAAATAAATGGAGGAAAATATGGGAAAGAAAAGAGCTGTGGAGCTAAGCATGGTGATCTCTCTCTGTTCTCTGAAACATCTATCTGTTGAAATCCCAAACTCTAATGTGATGATACTAGAAGTTGGGTTATGAAAACTGATTTTGTTATTGGGACAGAAATCTCATAAATGGGATTAGTGTTGGCTCTAGTTTGCTTTTTTTCTGCTGTGATAAAATACTATGACCAAGAGCAATTTATAGAAGGAAGAATTTATTTTGGCTTATATTTCCAGGATGAAAGTCCATAATGGCAGGTAGACCAGGCAGCAAGCTTTGAGATCAGGAAACAAAGATCATATCATCATCCACATGTAGGAACCAGGAAGCAGGAAACAGAGAGAGTGAATTGGAAGTGGTGCAAGGCTATAAACTCTCAAATTCTGCCTCTAGACACATTCTTCCTTCAGCAAGGCCCCTAGAAGTTCCATAATCTCCTCAAACAGCACCTCCAACTGAGGACCAAGTGTTCAAATACATGCCTATGGGGGACATTTCTTGCTCAAACCACCACTCAGTCTCCTTGTTAAAAAAAAAAAAAAAAGCCCTGAGAGAGTCTCCTCACCTCTTTTGCTGTGTGAAGAGTGAAGACAGAAATAAAATTCTTTCGATGAAACAAAGACACCAAATCTGTTAGATCTTGACCCTGGAATTCTCAGGTTCCAGACTGTAAGAAATAAATTTCTTTTGTTTATTACCTACTCAGCTTATTATCTTTTGTTATAGCAAACTGAGTTGACTGATACAGAATGAAAATGCTGATTACAATGGATCTTGTGAAAATTTGAGCCTTCTCCCAAAGATTAGTGACTTTATGTATTCCCAAAAGAGTTAAACCATATGGTTAGAGGACCTTTTTTAGAAAAATTAGTTGTTATTTTTATTTTATGTGTATTAGTATATTGCCTACATGTATGTAAGTGCACCCGTGTTGGACAATGACCACGGAGGTTGGAAGAGGGCATTGGATCCCCTGGAACTGGAGCTACAGATGGTTGTTAGCTACAATGTGGGTGCTAAGGATTGAACCTGGGTCCTCTGCAAGAGCAGTCATTGTTCTTAATTGCCAGCCATCTCTCTAGCCCCATAGTTAGAAGTCTCTGAGGCTTAGCCCTTTCTGAATCACTGCTGAATACTTCATGAACAATTGACATAAAATAAAAGCACAAAACATCCACAACAAAACTACACAGGCAAAGTGTAATGAAGTACCCTAGGAATTATTTGATTTTTTAATACTTGCTCACAAACATTTAAATGTGGCCTTGTTAGGGATGTGTTTTAGAACAGCCATTTCTTATGATCAAGTGACTTTGGGAAACCATTCCCTTCAAGGATGCTCCTAGTGAATGTTGGTATAATGCAGACACAAAGATATTATGTAGTAAAGAAACCCCTGTGGGTGCTGAGGATATGGCTCACTGCTTTTGCACTTTCCTAGTATTCACAAGGCCCTGGTTCCAACTTTAGCACTTGCCAGAACCAAGCAAGCTAGCAAGCAAACAAACAGAACAAACTTCTGACAGAGCCATTTAGTGGAAACAATTTCTCAAAAACCCCCTTGGCTCTGTTTACTCTGTTTCCAAAGGTTTCTGACCATGATATGTAGTTTCTGTGTTTGTTTTGATGTTTTCTTGTTTCTAGAAATATCAATTATCACCACACAAATATAATTTTAAAAGGTTACTTGAAAATGGCTTAAATGTCATACCAAAAGGATTAGAAGAGATTTTAATTTAGTTTTCCTGAAAAGTACATATAACAATATTTTATAGGCATTGGCAATCCTAAAAAAATATTTTGACGTCTTTGTTATTATGTTTTTCCATTGAAAGTCAAAATGATGTGAAAATAGCAAATAAGTTCCCAGGCCATACATAGCTGATGGCAATTTGTTGCACAAATTTGCACTGGTAGATAATCGAATTTTTGCCACTCATTTCAAGCTGATTACACTCTTTGAAGATGTTCTACTTTTTTGCGACTTTGCATTCAAGACAAACATTAGCTGGGCAATTGCTTGCAGCTTTTGTTTTCCATTCTCTAGCTTTTAATGCCATTTGAAGATCCAAAAACTTTCAAGAAGCAGCAAAGCAAGAAAGTAGTATCCTGCTTACTAAAAGAAAATAAAACCATTTTCAAGGTATGTTTATTTCTCTAATTTCATGGATGCTAAAATCCAAGAATGAGCTCCATCTTAAGGCCATCTTGAGCAGAATTACATAGCTCTGCTTCTTCTCCCACCTGGGAGACTTTTTCTTGGGAAAGGATTTTATATTAAATTTAAGCAGCTGCAGTTTCCAAGATTAACAGAACTTGTAATGACTTGAGTTTTAGACCTGACAAGATATCTAACAAAATCAACAGGATCTCTCCATGAGAGTAACCATGTCCTATGGGGAAAATAAAATCATGTAATTTCTTTTTACTTTTGCTACTAATTAAAAATGATTAAGCCAATGAATAGAGGGTCTTGTTTTTGTTCTGAGTAGAATTGGTATCTTTCCTTATTAGACTATTAAGAACCCTTAAAAACTATATTTGGTTTGAGGAGAACAACTTAGCCTCTAAATTCAAGCGAATGGCTAAAATACCAAAATAATTAGTATCAATAATATATTTTGTATCTATAAAATAATCCTATAAGAGGAATTCAGCTTCAAAGTAAGATCCAACTAGCTTCTAGTTAAACTGTAACTGTATGTAATAGTAGATCCAAGCTGAGCTTGTTGAGGTAACAGGTACTAAAACCAAACAAAAAGAAAATGGATAGCTTCCAGACTGACATGTGCTAATCTTATTCTATAGACTAGAAACTGTGATAGGCTTAAGGGAAATAGAGAGCAAAGTCGTTTCCTTCATCAGCAATGCTTATTCAGGTGGCAAAGAAATTCCAGGAATTGGATGACAAAGTCACACTCAAAGTATAGGAGAGAATGCCAATTGTGAATGCTTCCATAGGTAGCAAAACTAAGTTGAGATTTGAATGGTGAGTCGTAGGTGGAATAAGGTGTAGGAATGAGCCATTCTAGGCAGAGTGCACAGAATGAAGGGTGGGAAGGACATGGGATGACTGCCACTTCAACATATTGTGTGTGTGTGTGTGTGCGCACATTCATGTGTGTGTGCTTGTGTGTGTATGTATGAGAGAGAGGAAGATATATTTTTATATATAGAGAGAGAGAGAGAGAGAGAGAGAGAGAGAGACTGAGACAGACAGAGAGAAAAGAGCTGGGAGATGAAGGGATTGATGGGATTTAGTTGAGAAGTATTGGTGGTGGATAGTAAGTGTTAGGATGGGAAGGCATAGAACATTGGTACTAGATGAGACCAACATTGCATTTAGTTAGCACTGAAATTTCACCAATTGGAACCAAAGATCAGACATTTCATATACTTGTTTAAGAAAATAATGAATTTTTTGTGATGGTGCAAGATGACGGTTGCATTTGGGATCTATGCCTAATCTATGCCTCCTGGCTTGTTCATGTCATACTTGAATTCTTAGTACATTTATTTCACTTCATTGATCTTTTGTATCTTCTTTGCTTTAAGATGTTTATTCTTTATATAGTCCAATTTATTTTTTTCTAAAGCAAAAGTTACAACTGATTATGAAATAAAAACATAAAGCTGGAAGTGGAGAGATGGCTCAATGGTTAAGAGTACTGGTTGCTCTTGCGGAAGACCTGGGTTTGATTCCCTATACCCACATAGCAGCTAACAACCACCTGTAACTCCAGTTCCAGGGAATCCAATGCTCTCTTCTGACCTTTGTGAGGAGAGTTGATCTTTAAGGGTATGAAGCTATGTAGGCTTAATAGGCTCCAATGGATAAACTCACACTGAGGGACATCTGGGTACACAAACTTCACTTGATAGACCTTAACATATATGACAGAATGCATGAAAGTTGGTGGGTGGGCTATGGGGGATGCAGGTAGGAGAGGGTTCTAAATGTGATTAAGATACATTGTATGAAGTACACAAAAATTCAATATATATATATTGAAAAAAACATAAAGCTATCTTGTGTTGAGAGTAGTTTATCCTTATTAATAAAATATTCAGACATTTCCTCCCAATTTACATTTCATACAGCTACCAAGTTCTTTCCCTTTAAACAACTTGGTCAACTTTCCTCACATATTGCATAATTCTTCAAAGGCTTTTCACTGTACATATGATACAACATCATTTTCTAGAACTAAATGGAATATTTCAGTTTTCAAGAATCATAAATACTGTTAGGCTTCCAAGTTTTCTTCATGGCTCAGTAATACTTTTATTTTCAAACGGAAAGAATTCTTTATAGATAAGCAAGAAAATTTAATTTACTAACTTAAAGGTGAAGGAGTTAGTTTGTAACGACCTTTTTATGAGTAGTTTAGGAGGACATTGTCAAACTCAAAGGGCAGGAAGCATCTGGCAGGCATGGGTAAGCTATTCCAACTGAGAACTAGAAGGTTCTTATGCTGTGTCTCCTCCAGGCCTGCCCTACTGTGACTCTTTAGCCTTATTCCTTTCCAAGTACCCTTTCAAGTCTCCTCTCTAAAGATTGTTTTAGCATTGATGGAGGCTCTCTGCTTTGGCTCTATGTGGTTTTTCCAGTCAAGAGTGAAATAACAAAGAACTGAAGTCTATAACAGAATTCACAAAAATTTTAAAAAAGAGCATAGAAAAATAAAATTTCAGGAAAGGCATCCTAATTGGTTCACCCTAGGTCAAATAATAGCCTATTCCAATTAGTTAAGACTAATGGGCTAGGTCACCTATGCCTGTGGGTGTACAGCAGAGTGTCTAAGAGGAGAAAGAGGAGAGGTGCTTCAAGGAGGGTTGAGGGGGGAGGAAGGAAATAATTGCCACCTCTGAATCACCAGCTGAGCTATTTTCCTGAACTTGCTGCTACTTTCCCACCTTTTTTTCCTCAGAGTATCTAACAAATCTCAACTTAACCCAAGTTCCAACTCTTTAATTTAGATGCTAATGAGCAGTGAAATGACTATACCATGGACATGAGTAAGAGAAAGATAGACAACAGAGGTCTTAAGGGGAAAGTCATGAAGAAGATAATGAACCCTTGACTAATTCAGCGTCACCTGCACAACTCTGACCTCCTACTTTCAGGGCAGGAGGACTCAGTCTTCTGCCCAAACTGGGGGTGGGGGTGGGGGTGTGCTCACAGGGATCTGAACTTCTCCCTGCCAGTGTAGCACAAGCCGAATTAGTTCTATGAATTTTTTCTTGAAACTGCCTGGTACTTAACCTCCCCTTACCTTCTGTAAGCTACACAAAAGTGGATATTTGTCTTCTTTCTATTGGTGCTGTTTTATGCCTCTCCTTTCACAAACTGCATCCTGCAGTACATTTTTTGCTTCCTTAATAATAAGAATGCAAATGTCTCTAAGGGTAGACCATGCAGATTTTAATCCTCCCCGAGTTTTCATTTGAGGAAAAAAAAAAGCTTTCTGGAGTTTCTCTTTCCCCTTTGTTATGTAAGTAAGGGTGAAAACTGGAAGAACCTGGAATGCGTTCCTTTTTTTTTTGTGGGTGATTCAGGAAAATTGAAAGAATCATGGTCTTCCTCCTTGACTGCTCTGGCTGTTTTCTGATTCTGAACATGCTTGTCACTGAGAAGAATCCAGTAGCTGGAGGAAATTACAAAGAAGGGAAGAATAAGAGGGGTGATGACACACAGATCCTAAAAAGGCAGAACTGCTGTTTAATGTCAGACAGGAAGCTACGGAGGGCCAGCTCTTCAGCTGGAGGATGAAGATGACTCAAGCACAGCTCAGTTAGGGAATAAGTCCTCCCTTCCTAACATTTTTTCCCTCTATAAATGGTAAATTAACTTCGGGACACCAATGGAGTGAGATTTGAGCATAAAGATGCACCTTAGAGAGCTGATAGAGGGCAGAAATGAAATATCCAAGTGAAAAGTAGAAAGACAGTCCCAAGAAATGTGCCAGGATTGTTAAAGTATCAAGAAAAACAAACAAACCCTGCTTATTATAATAGTTTTTCTTGAAATTTTTGCATGCTTTCCCCTAACACTATGGGCCGCCCCAACATTTTGGGTTTCTTTATTCTTTCTTTAAAGTTCTTTCTACAGTGTGACTGCTTATCTCCCAGGTTCTGACCTCCATGACAGAATGGGCATGACTTCATGGCTTTTTATCCATCTCCTGTCCCCACTCTCTTTTTCAGAGCAACTGATGAGATTTAGAGCTTTCATACCCCGAGAATATTTCTTTATCCTCTAATAAAATTGTCCTAAAGCTTAAATACTTTATAAGAGTGAAAACAAACAAACAAACAAAAACAAAAACAAAAACCTCTAAAAGGGGACCCTGCTCTTCCCTGTATAATATGTATGCAACTATGGATGCACTGCATTAAACAAATGAAAATTTATGATGCACATTCAACTTACGTTTCAATAAGGTCTGGTAAAATTGTGTAAATGAATGTTGAAATGGGGAAACGTTCTCAGGAATGTGATGGCAACTCATTAACAATAAGATGGTTGCTAAGAACCTTTGACCATAGAAGTATGGAAGGGTCCAGTATAAGATAGGAAGAAATAAAAACAGAATGACTAAGGTGAACAGGAATCTGCCTTTGACCCGTTTGTTTTTTGTTTTGTTTTGTTTTGTTTTGTTTTAAATGGACCATTGACATCTTGACAAACTGCTATATTTTTATGACCTTTTATCTTGTGATCTTTTGTAACCACATTTTACATGTAACCACTTGCTTAATTACCATGAATACACTACTTGTTTGCTTAAACTCTTGAGTAAGAGTAGACTATAAATTTCCCTAAAAGCTTAAACTGGTGCTATTATCCAAGTGTCTGCCCATCTGTGTGAAAAAAGTCTCTCTCCTTCACCTGGACCAGTTGTTCTTGATTTCCAGAAGTTTCCTAACCTGGAGACTGAGAAAGTATGACTTCTATCTGTGAAAATTTACTCAAATTTAATTTTATGAACTTTGTCAATTCTTTTCCACAGGACTTTTCATTGAAAACAAAGTCTATGATTTTTTGCTTGACCATCAAGTTATTTTCAGTATTTAAAGGGATTTATTTTTTTATGTTAATGTCATTTCTCAGTCCTATAGTGAGTTTTTAATGTTGATTCACAGTCCATAAATTATTTTATTTTAAAAATTAGCACATGAAATAATAGGTTTATTGTGGAAGTTTCATCCTTTGATTTGGTTGGTTTTTCTCTCCTGCCCTAACCCCTCACCCACAGCTTATAACTTCTGTCTCAGACGCCTTTTCCACTTTATGATATGTGTGTTTGGTTACCCTGTCCTCCCCTTCTTAAAACCTTATTTCCCCTCTTGTGGTTCTCTTTCTAGCTAGAATTGTTACCCAAACTCACTCTCACAAAAGTACACACATATAAAATTAGTAGTATTCATTCATTCATTCATTCATTCATTCATTCATTTTCTTCATTTATCATAAATTTCTCTTCAGTTTATTAACATTGATAAATAATGTATATCATAATAGATCTTTCAGGGTGTCTAATAACACTGTATTGAAAATAATGTCTAAGTCTTTAAGAGATTTGTTAAATAACAAAAGACTTGATAATATGAAAGTTTAGATATGTGGGTAAAATAAATACTGAAAAATAAAAATAAAAGTGATATCAACCTTCTGAGTTTATGTAAGTATAGATATGCATCTGTGTGTGAATGTGAAGTATAATATTTAAATCCTAAATTATAAATAACTGCATTAAATGTAAACAGACTGAAAGGAATATTATCAGAAGAGAAGATTAAAATTATTTTTTTGCTGTAAGTGAAATAGTTCTAATTTAAAATCATGGAAAAGCTACAAGTAAAATGCTGCAAAAATTTGTTTTTAGCTGGCACAGTTGTCAATATCCTACAAAAACATTGTAAACTGAGATATTTTAGAAATAAAAAGAGATAACTTACAATGAAAAGGTTGATAGGAAATATATGACTTTATATACATATAATTCTACTCTCTTAGATATAATATCATATCATCTGCAAAAAGTGATAATTTGATCTCTTCTTTTCCAAATATTACTCTTTTAATTTCCTGTTCTCGTCTTATTGCTCTTGCTAGAGTTTCAAGCACTATGTTAAAAAGAAGTGGAGATAGTGGACAGCCTTGTCTGGTTCCTGATTTCAATGGGAATGCTTCCAGTTTTTCTCCATTTAGAATGATGTTGATGTGGGTTTGTTATATATATGGCTTTAATTATGTTGAGGTATGTTCCCTCTAGTCCAATTCTCTCTAGGACTTTGTACATAAATGCGTGTTGAATTTTGTTAAAGACATTCTCTGTATCTATTGAGTTTACCATGTGGTCTTGTCTTTGAGCCCATTTATAAGATTTATGATGTTTACTGACTTACGTATATTAAACCATGCCTGCATCTCTGGGATAAAGCCAACTTGATCATGGTGGATGATCTTTTTGATGTATGTCTGTATGCAGTTTGCAAGTATCTTGTTGAGAATTTTTGCATCTATGTTCATTAAGGATATGGGTCTATAGTTTTCTTTTTTGGTTGTATCTTTACCTGGCTTTGGTATTACAGTGATGCTGGCTTCCTAGAAGGAATTTGGAAGTTCTCCCTCCATTTCTGTCTTTTTGAATAAATTAAGCAGTAGTGGATATAAATCTTCTTTAAATGTCTGATAGAATTCTGCTGCTGTAAATCCATCTGGTCCTGGGCTTTTTTTAGTTGGGAAGTTTTGTATTACTGTTTCAATTTGCTTTTTTGTTATGGGTCTGTTTAAACAGTTAATCTCTTCTTGGTTTAGTTATGGTGGTTCCCATGCCTTTAGATATCCATCCATTTCTGTCTGTTGTGATGTTTCCCCTTTCATCTCTGATTTTGTTGATTTGGAGGTGCTCTTTCTTTCTTTTGGTTAACTGGGCTAGTGGTCTGTCAATCTTGTTTATCTTTTCAAAGAACCAGCTGTTGGATTTGTTGATTCTTTGTATTGTTTTCTTTGTTTCAACTTCATTAATTTTTGCCCTGATTTTTGTTATTTCTTCTTGTCTGCTGGGTTTGGGTTTCATTTGCTGTTGCTTTTCCAGTGTGTTGAGTTGCAATGTTAAGTCATTTATTTGTGTTCTTTCCGATTTTTTGATGTAGGCACTTAGAGCTGTAAACGTCCCTCTAAGGACCGCTTTCAGCATGTCCCAGAGGTTTGTTATGTTGTATTGTCCTTTTCACTTAGTTCCAGGAATACTTTCCTTTCTTTCTTAATTTCTCTTTTGACCCATTAGTAATTCAGGAGTGTGTTGTTTAATCTCCATGTGTTCATGTAGTGATTAGGGCTTCTTCCAGTGTTTGCAAACTTTATTGCTTTGTGATCTGATAGAATGCATGGAATTATTTCAATCCCTTTGTATTTGTTGAGGTCTGTTTTGTGCCCCAGTATATGGTTGGTTTTGAACCTTTTGGAGATGGTTCCATGAGTGCATGAAAAGCTGGTTCCTCTAAGCTTCTGGTTGTCTCTTTTGATTTTATATTGGAGTGGCCAGATTGCTTTTGTCTTCAGGAGTTTCCACAGAGGCCCAAGTCAGATGAGGATCAGATGTTCTCAGGCTTTCTCCTAAGTTCTGGATCCCTCCAGGAAAGATTTTGGCCTCTGGAATTTGGGGATTGGACTGGCCTTGGAGCCGGGCCCAGGAAAGATGCTGGTCTAGGGCTGCTGGTGGCCATTCCACCCAGAGATGCATAGGAAGATGGGGGCAGGAAGTGTCTCCAAGGGCTCCTGGGGACTGCACTGAGGAGCTGGGTTGGTCTGGATGCAAAGGATCAGGAAGAGGAAAGATCAGTGCCAGCATCCAGGATAGAGGCTGGCTGGTGGTGCAGGCCCAGGAAGTAGGGTGAGGTGAGGGTGGGGCCAGGCCCAGAGTGCTCCTGGGGACTGAGAAGGAACTGAGTTAGTCTGGATACAAATGATCAGGAAGCAGTGGTGGTTCCCCAGGTGTCTGGGGAGCCAAGAGAAGGAATGGGACAGGACCCAGGCTAGGAGGAGAGACTGGCGGGGGAGATGGGAAGGTGAATGAGGCTGGGGGAGTCAAGGCATGGAGGGCGAGATCGACTTACCCTGGAGAGAGAGGCCTGTGGGTCAGAGAGAGGCCTAGGCTTGCAGGTTGTGCAGGCCCAGGGAAGCAGAGTGACGATCACCTTAAAAAAAAAATCTACTGGTTACAGATATAAGATAAATTGAGTTATAAAAATACTTGGAAGATAATAAATATATCACTTTAAAATTTGTGGCATGTAACATCTCAATGCTTAGCAAAATACTTGTAGACTTAAATATATATATTAGAAATAAGTGTCCAAGAATCCAAACATGTATGATGCCAATATGTGGACAAAGAACAGCACAATAAATCTAAAGAAATTAGAAGGAATATGATAATTAAGAAAGTAGCATAGATCAATGAAATAGTATAAAAGCACACAGCAAAAAGCCAACAGTTTTTAATAAATACTAACAAAACTAATAAGTCTCTATCAACATGGATAAGAGAGAGGGAAAGAGGATGAAAGAAGAAAGAGATAAAAATCATCAGTATTAGAAATGAGGAAAGTGGTATGCTTAGAGATGTTATAGACTTTCTAGAGATAAGAATATTATGAACAATCCTGTGCTATTAAAGTTGAAAATACAAGCGTAAGGAGCAAACTCCTAGTAAAATAATCCACAGTAATAAACAACTCTTCTAGTTACTTTCTATTTTTGTATATGATACACCTACTAAAAACAACTTGCGGAGGAAAACGTTTACTTGGCTCATAGCACACTCCATCATCAAGGGAAGCCAAGGCAGGAATTCAGGGCAGGAACCTGGAGCACAGACCATGGAGAAATGCTGCTTATTGACTTTCTCCCCTTGCTCAGGCTCAGTTCACTTTCTTAGATAACACAGGACCACTTGCCCAGGGGTGGTACCACCCACAGTAGGCTGGTTCCTCCCACATAGCTCAACAGTTAAGAAAATGCCTCACAGACATGGCCATAGGCCAATCCAATGGAAACAATCAATTGAGATTCCCTATATCCAAGTGTGACAAGTTGACAACTATCCAGCCAAATATAGAAAATCCATTTAAGAAATGTTAGGAGTAATTTTAAGTCTTGATAAAGTTAAAAGGAATTAGATGAGATACCCTTACTCATGAAATATTTATCTAGAAATTTTTAGTAATAAATACTATCAGTTCTATAAAGACACAGACTCTTCGGAAAGCAAGACAAATGTCAATGTGCCGGCAAGTATTCTATGATGATAACAACTGTTTAGTACATTGCAAGAATTCTACATAAGTAAATATTTAATAGTTCTTAGCCCAAGACTAGAAAATTGAGCAAAAATATGAAAGGACATCACATTCAGGAACAGAAACATTTTAGAATTTGATATATCAGCTTATTAAGAGAATGATTACCATTTTGTTAGAATTCTATGTGAGTTCTAGTCTTAAAAAATTAGGAAGAGAGTTTAACTTCTTTTATGTAGTGAATTTGTGTGTGTGTATATGTGTGTGTGTGCATGTGTGTGTGTGCGTATTTAATACTCATTATACTAAAGATCGTAATTTTGGACTATTGACTACTTTTCTACTGGTTAAGAAAAAAGACATCAACTAAATATTAAAATGATAGGATCTATTAGTATTATTTTTGGTTGAAATTTTCCATTGTACAAGCATTAGCTCTCCTTAAATTAGTTCTTAGATTTAAGCAATCCTAATTAAAATCTCAAAAAAATGCTTAGTTTTTTTTAAATTTAATTTTTGTGATAAAATTGACAAGATTATTCTGATATTTTGGGGGTACCAAAAATAACCATGAGAACTTTGAGGATGAAGATCAAAGATGGAAGATTTATTTTAAGCTGAATTCATCAGAGTAGAATAGTCGTCAAGCATGATGAGAAAAACAGGTCAGTATACCAGAGACACAGTCGTGGTAAGGACTCTGATGTAAATGCTTGACAAAGCAGATTTGTGAGGCAGTGAACTAAGGAGACCTTTTTAATAGGTGGTTCTTAATCAATTGTAAATGATCATAAAATTAATTTCAAACCATACTTCATACCATATACAAAAGTCAGTTCCAACTGGATTATAGGTTCAAAGATGAGATGTAATAGAAAAATCAAAAATTAATTGTAATTCATTTGCTTTGGATGACCAAGGAATTATGTAGTATAGAGAGTCTTCATTAAACATAAAAAATGTTTTATAAAAAAGAATCTTTCTCTTCTCCCCAAATTATCATTGCATTCTTTAAGGTGTATTGCCAGGATACTGTGATATCATCACACTATACTAATTTTGCAACTAAAAACAAACAAACAAACAAAAATACCTCAAATCAAACCAAAAGAAAAATACTCATCACAGCAATAAAAAACCTCAACCCTCCAGAAAGTCAGACAAAAAAAAAATGGGAATGATAGTCGAACAGGCACATTAAAGAAGTGGAAATCCAAATAGTTTAACTAGCATATAAAGATAAGCTGAACTTTAGCAGGCTTTAGAGGTACAGAAATTGAATTCATCAGTTACAACTGCAAATTTACTGGACTGTCCTGCCTTAAGTGGCTGTTATTACTTGGCATTGGAAAGACAAGCACCAACTGAGACCCTGTATATTGCTGGTGTGAGCACAGTTCTGTTATACAACTGCTGTGGAGAACGTTTGAAGTATATGATACAGCTGAACCCAGGCAGTCTCTGAGATCATCTTTGGGAATATAGCCATTAGAAATGCATGCATGTGCTCACTAAAAATGTCCATATGATCAATAAAAATAGGTAAAATCTTCAGTCTATTTCAGTGTTTATGGATTATAGAATGGATAAAGACATTGTGACAAATTATGTTTCTCAGCTATGAGTTTGAATAAAATATTTCTGCATGCAAGAGTGAGGACAAATGTTAAAAGATGATGAGTAGTGGGAGAAATCTGACACAAAAATGTACAAACTGAGCATTTGAAAATATTTCTCAGACATTTGTATATCCTCTTTTAAGAATTCTTTTGTGTATTTCCATGCCTTAACTTTCTTTCTTGGTGTTTTTTAAGTTCTTTGTATTCTAGATGCTAATCATTTGTTAGATGTATATTTGGTAAATAATTTTTTCCAATTATGTATGCTACCTTAAACGTTCAATATCCCTAGCCACCAAGGAAATGCAAATTAAAACTACTTTGATATTTCCTTTTATGTGTCAGAATTGCTAGTATCAACAAGCAAGCAAACAGGTCAGCAAACAAATAAATAAGCAACAATAACAACAACAAAACAAATGAGAACAAATGCAGATATGGATGTTGGAAAAGGGAAATACTTAGTCACTTGTTGGATTGCAAACTTGTTCAGCCACTTGGAAAACAGCGTGAATTCTCAAAAAGGTAAGAGTAGATCTACCATTTGACCTAGCTAAATCATTCTTGGACATATACCCAAAGGATTCTCATTCCTACTATAGACATGCTTGCTCATCCATGATTATTGTTGCTCTATTCACAATAACCAGAAAATACACAGCCTTGATGTCCATCAGGTGATGAACGGATAATGAAAATGCGGTCCATATTCACAGTGGAAAGCTATTTGGCTGAAAAGAAAAATAAAATTATTGAATGTGCAGGTAAATAGATGGAGCTGGAAATAATTATTTTGAGTGATATAACCCAGACTCAGAGAGACAAATGGTACATATGCCCTCTCATAAGTGAATTCTAGCTTTGAATCTTTAGATATGTGTGGAATACCCATCCACAGAGGTCAGGAAACTAGCAAGGTGCAAGATGGGGTGGATTTTAGGGGAAGGGGATAGAATATAGCTGTATGCGAAGGAAATGGGAATCATGGAAACAGAAGTGTTAAATGGGATGGGGGATGTGAGGGTAGGGTAGAGGAGGAAGTATGGGGAAGGATAGCTAACATTAGAAACCTTGATAAAAATCATATGGAAACTTACTACTGTAGAAGCTTCCCTTCATATATACATATATATATATATATATATATATATATATATATGGAGTTTAAATGTGATAACCTATAAAAATGGGGACAATGCTTCTTCCAAACACCACAGATTATCAAATAAAAAGCCCAGTGCCAGTTAAGACTTATGTCTCTTGGAGTTGTTGGTCAGTGAGGTCCCATAGACCCCTCCCTAACCCAAAATGATACAGACTGTTGCAATTGCTTTTGGTTACCCTCCAGAACTTGATGGCAAGACCCAGTTACTGAAGGCACTACATGCTTGAGTCATAGGACAAGGAGAAATCAAGCTTCTACTGACCTGGAAGCTTCACCCCTACTGACTAGCTCTAATAGTGCTTGAAAGTGCTATACATATTACTAGAGGATAAAAGTAATCAGCAACTGTGAACCTTGAATGCTACAATAATGGCTGGTTTGGCAAGCTTTGCCCAATGGTGCAATTGTGGTATGAATGCTATGGAAGTAACCAACCGCTTTCTGATTGGATTTAAGGCTTACTCTACAAGACAGAAACCATGCCTGGAACCATTATCAGGGACCCAAACCTGTGGTTATAGAAGTCATAGGCTCTAGGGGAGAATCTATTACTATTACTCAGCTAAGTGAACACAGTAATAAACTTCTCCCCTAAATTCTTATCTTCATACTTATAGATTAGGGCATCTATCAACCCTCATAAGAAACCTTTTTTTTTATGCAGATGATGATTCATACAGAGCCCCACAAGTGGTCAATGTACAGAGAATAAAACAAATAGACTGTGGATTGTTAGATCTCTATGAGATATTTATAGTCCACCCCTCCCCCTGAGGCTCAGGGATCATCATGGAAGAAGGGGAAGAAAGATTGCAAGTACCAGATGTAGTAGAAATCTGCCACAAAACAATATTTGCTGGACGTAAGAGGGATATTGCATATATGAACGTATAAGTGGCTGTGATTGCTTGTACAAGGCCTGCAGGAGATCAAGTTGACCAAAATGCCAGCATGGATAAAGTCCCACCTCTATCTTATTAGTTACTGATGGCTGCTGGGGGAGAAGAATGAGATTTCTTTAGAGATCGGGCCCCTGGAAGCTACTCATGCTCCCAAAGATTGTTCTATACACAGGCGCATATGGAGATATATTACTCTCAGCCTTGATTAGAGAAAATTCTCTGCAGTGAACAGTAGTGAGTAAATGGATTTATGGTTGCTCAAGCTGCTAAAAATAGGTAATGGCTGAGTGCTTAGCTCCAGACAGGACATTTATACCAGTATACCACCACCTTTATAGATCAGAAAACATCAGTCAAAGGGGGGAAAAATGTAATGATATGAAAGATAGGGAGCAAGGACATGAAACACTATCTTCAGGTCATAACAATCTTTGCAATCATGAACTCACAGAAGATGAAATTATCTGTACAGAGCCTGCACAAGACTGGGCCTGCCAGCAGTCAGTCATGGACTGGGGAGGTTTGCAGGTGCCCCTACTCCTCCTTGGTGAACAATTGCCTATTAATGGTACTGGAAGAGGGAGAGTCATTGTATTCAGTTGTGTACCCACCAGTGAGCACACCCAGGACATCCAGAATGAATGGATCATTCTAAACCTGAGGTCACATAGATGGCCCTGGCTATATTCACAAAACAAGACATGAATGTGGGGAAGGGATTTGTGGGGGGGTGTAGTGGGGAGGGTTGATGGGTGAAGAAGGAAGGTAAAAATAGTGGGAGGTGAGAGTATTGAAAATGCATTACATACATAATGAAATTGTTACAGAATAATTTTTAAGAACTTGGTTTTTTTTTTTTTTTTGGTCTTTTTGAGACAGGGTCTCCCTGTAGCTCCAGCTGTCCTGGAACTCACTATGTAGACCAGGCTGGCCTTGAACTCACAGAGATCCACTGGGATTAAAGGTGTGTGCCACCATGCCTGGTACTTTTAAAAAAGATTGCAAAACCCTACAAAAAATAATACACAAACTATTCTATTCCCTTTATATTAAGTTCAAAGATAAACCTCTGGACTGAAGAGTCAGGATGCTGCTTGCTGTTGGGGAAGGACATCTGACTTACTTAGGCCTCTGTTTTCTGGTTGGGTAGAGCTGTTCAAGCACTGAACAGTGCACATGGGATTTGCTTTCTATATAATGTTGTACTTTAATATAACCTTTGTCAAAAGTTTTGGAGATTACGATAGCTTAGAATTAGCAAAGTCACAGGAAATTCATGCAAAAATAAGAGAAGAAACATCCTTTTTACAAACATATAACAAATTCTCATCAAATAATCTAAATGTTGGCCTATAAAGCAAATGCTTTTACAGGGATATATAATATGTAGCATTAGCCATAAAGTACCCCCACCCACACACTTTTCCTTTTGCTAGCATCTTTGGTGCTCAGGCTGCTTGAAGAGTAAAGCGAGTAAAATCTCAGGATGGCTTCCAGCCAACAGATGTGGCTTTGGTAGTTACTGTGTTTCTGCTTTTATGTACTTGGAAAAAGCCAATTTAGAAAATATAAGGTGTCTTTGACACACAATCCATAATCTTGTTGTATCTCACCCCTCCCTCTATCCTGTTTAAATACTAGGCAGGTCCAAACACAGCAAAAATAAACAAGACTAATTTTCTTATGCTGAACCTTCAGTCAAGAAACTCATTTATCTCACCTGTGCCAAGATTAAGTACCTTCACAATCTCTCTGCCTTGCCTTTTAGGTGACTCAGAACACCTGGTTGCCAATTGCTGGCTGATGATAATTAGCTTTCAATTATCACCAGTTACATTTTCACCTGTTCCATTTGCAAATCCTGAATTTTTTTGCTTATCCTATTAACAAGCTCTGATCTCTTCTGTCTTCTGTACACCTGGAAATGTGAGAGGGGACCAGTCCTCCACCGGGGAATTCTCCCTTCATCTGCTATGCTGTCCAGTTCCATCCATCTGGTGTTTGATGAGGCCATGCTTTGCAGAGACACTTGAAGAGGCCCATCTTATTAGTCAGACTCTATCTATTCAGGCTGTCCTGCTTTCCTGAAAGTGTTTTGATGACTTTTCTCATTTTGTTCAAAAGCAGCCAAATCAAGACTTTTTCTTCTATAAATTAGAAATCTTAAGAGATAACCAAAACAACAGCCAAACAATATAACAAATTGGTAAATGTGTGTGTGTGTCTTTGTCTGTGTCTGTGTCTGTGTACCATGTATGCTAGTGAAGGCTTGTGTGTATGTTGGTGGTGTGCCCCTGCGAGTAGGAGCATGTGGAGGTATGCCCTGCAATTCAGACCTTTTTTACAAGGATGTTGGGGATCCAAAACCAGGCCAATGTCAGATGTTTGGTGTTTACCTCTACTGCTGCCTTATTTTTTGAGACAGGATCTCTTCCTGAGTCTGGATTGGCTACATTGGATGGCCAAAAAACCCCAGGGACTCTCTTGTTTTTTGCCTCCTTGCAAAAAGATTACAGGTGTGCCACATGCAGTGTTTTTTTACAAGAGTGCAGGGGATCCTAATTCAGGCCCTGATGATTGAACAGCAAGCACTTTACCCACTAAGCCATCTCCTCTGGTTATGAATAGGTCGATTTTTAACAGTGGATGATCTCTGCTAAAATTTAATAATAGATTAATATTTAATAATAGATTAGGATTTAGTATATAGCTGGGTGTGGTGGTGCATGTCTTTACTCTTAGAACATTGGTGGCAGAGGCAGGTGTTATCTCTGTGAGATTGAGGCCAGCTTGGTATACATAGTGAGTTCCAGGCAGGCTGGGACTTCAGGATGACCTTGTCTCCAACAAAAGGAACAATAAACCCCCCAAAATTTAATAAGCCAGAAAAATAAGGCAAACTTAAAAGAGGTAAAGAAATGTATTTAAGGTGGAATAGGAAGATATCCTAGTGAAATCTATTGGTGGTTAGATTTGAAGATGCTCATTTACATCAATTAAACAGCACATACTAACTGGTAGGCAGCCTTGGGACAAACATTAATTATATTGAAACTGTAATTATAGCATCATGCTTTTGATAGTATTATAAAAATGTGATGATATTAAACAGCATTATCTGAGTATATATCACATTAATTTGTCCATTTGAATCATGAGTATAGTTATTATGTATAAAGATTTTTTAAAAATGATGTAGAAAACAAAATAAAACACATCAGATTTGCTTCATTTTATAATTAGAATCATCATTTATATAATACAATAGTGATAATACAATCTATGATGTTAAGATATGGAGTTTTTCTTTTGTTCATATTTTATTAATTTTAAGCTAGCATACAGCTCTGGGTTTCAATATTTAATTCTCATACATGCATGTCACAAAGCTTTGCTCTTATTCATCCTCCTCCTCTGCTCACTGCAGTCATCTTTCCTTGCATCATTCCCATTGGCTTCTGTCCTCCATGACCCTTCTTTCTGCTTTAAGAACATATGACTTTCATTACTCCTCCCTCACTTAAGAGCTCTGTACCTCTCGTGATCTTCTGTCTAGTTTTATGACTCACCCACACAGACACGTACATATATAAACAGAAATTAGTAAACATCTTTCAGTAATAACTTTAAATATAAGTGACCTTGGGTGTGGAGAGGTCACTCAGCATTTGGGAGCACTGACTGCTCTTGCAGAGAACCAAGGTTAAGTTCCCAGTACTCACATGGTAGCTAATCCCAGTTATAACTCCAGTTCCAGGGCATCCAGCGCCCTATTCTGACCTCCATGGGAACTGCAGGACATGGGTGCATTTACACACGTGCAGACAATACATTCATACACATAAAAATAAAAATAATAGATAAAATATTTTAAAAATACAAATGACTTCAAAAAAGTGGCTGTATTAAAAAATAAGACCCAATTATCTGGTTCATATTGTGCTGGTCTTCTGCAGGTAACCATAGCTACTCTGAATCCATGAGTGCAGTAATCATGTCATGACCAGGAGACAGCATTTCTCATACTTCTCCTCATCCTCTGGCTCTTACATTCTTTCTTCCTGCTCTACCATAATCTTCCATCAGCTTTGGTGGGGAAATTGATAAAAATGTCCAATTTAGGGCTAAGCACTCACAAACAATTATTTTCAGCACTTTGACCAATTATGTGTCTCCACATTAACTTCAGCCCATTGTAAAAAGAAGCTTCTATGACCAAAGTTGAGAGCAGTTTAGGCCTATGGGTATAAACATAAATATTTAGAATGCAATTTGATACCATATCCATATAGCAAAACAACAGTCAGTAGGCTTCCCAATCCCTGCAGGACCTAAGATCTTTCCAGCCATGGTCTTTTGACCAGGTTTACTATATTAAGCATGAATTCCCTCCTGTGGAGAAGGCTTTCGGTCAAACAAGAAAACAGTTAGTTACGCCTTGACAATCATGCCACCATTTCCCCATTGGGCACATCTTACATAGTAGGATTATGTTGCACAATGGAGGATCTTGCACTGACGAGTAAGACTACTGATGACTTTTCTTCCAAAGTACTTTCTGAAACTATGAAAGCTAACCAGCAAGTAGAAAGTTTCTTGATTGGTTAGAGATTGATTTCTCTATATCTTGGAAGGAGGCCTTCATATTTTTTAAAAGTCCAAGTTATTAGGAAGGAAAATTTTAATATTTTTTGTCTAATTCCAAAATATTGTTTACTTATATATTCATTGATTCAAGGGATAGTTACTGAGTGGCAAGTTAAACACAAACAAAAATGAAGTTACTCTACCAAGGACCATTGGCTAATTAATGAGGGTTTTAATGAAATGATAAAATGTGATCTGAATGTTGAAATACACTCAACAAAGGTAAGTCTGTGCTCACTGAACTCAAGGAGGAAAGAGAAAGAAGAGTCCTCGAGGAAGACACAACAACCACAGACTCAGCTATAGCACTGACAATAGCTTCAGGAAGGAAGAAGTATTAAGAAATGAGCTTGGAGAAGTAGCCAAGTCAGTTTCAGACAGAACAGGATATGTCAGGTTAAGGTAGTTACCTATGACATTGCAAACAAGTTGACTTAGTTATGTAAGAATGCCTATTTATATATAATAAAGTCACTTAGACATGTATCACATGAAAGCCAAAATTTCTTATTTACAGGAAACACATTTTAAGTAACTTTCTAGTATAATCAAGTGTTCATGGATATAATTTATTATATACTAAATTAGATCATGATTATATTGCATTTCTGCTCCCAATCTGAGCAGTGAAAACTCCACGTGTCTTGTACATCTCTGTCTTATGCTAAATACGTGCAAAAGCAGGTTCTGAGCTCATGTCAACTTGCATTTAACCTCAAGCCTCTAAACATTATTAAATACCATCCATCATAGCTCTTAAAAGTTTTTAATTATTAAATAAGTACAATAGGTTACATTTTACTCCTATACAGCCCTTTCTCCTTGAAACAGCACCTTGATAGAAAAAAAATCAGTAAATATTGAAAAGAATGATCAGAGGTAAATTGAACTGTATAGATAGTGCAAGATCAAAAGTACACAAAATTTAAGCTTGGGAATTTTCAGTGAAATGAGTCTGACAGAAGAATGTGGTTTTGAACACATGTCAAAATATACACAAGTGATTTATCTGACCCACCACAAGCACTAATGCTACTCCAGTGCACAAAAAGGAATTCAATGTATTCCATTTGTATTTAAGCTTTCCTTGAGCATTACAAATAACATTTCTGAAGACTCCCTGGAGTGTTTCAATCAAGAATTCAGCCTTTCTATTTTAGTTGCCTGAATATGTTCCAGGCACTGTACTGTAAGTCTGTATCTTTCTTCTCCTTCAGACCTATGCAGCAAATCAGAGCAGTAAATAGGGGAATTATAGAGTTACTATATTCTATAATGTAACTCTGTTTTCTAGGCATAACACAAGAAATTTAATTGCAGTTGGTATAATTAATTAGCTTTCATTTTAATTTTCCCTCTAATTTTATTTTAGCTATTTTTATTGTTGAATAGTAGTCTCAAGGATTTTTTTATGGATTTATAGAGCACTGGTTTTTCATTAAAAAGCTAAAAAAAATTATTCATTCAGGAAAAGATTATGGGACCTTTAAATATATGACAGATTCCAGTAAGGCTTTTATCTTCAGGTAGTAACTGCTTGTGTTGATAAGCCACTTCTTGGTGAATTGCCAGCCTCAATGGTTTACTGACTCTACGAATTGTACGTGTGCAGTTTGGCATATGTCTCCACTGGACTATGACTTTCTCTGAGGGAATTGAAGAGTAAATAGATGTTTATTTGATATTTCTGTGGGTAGACATATCAGGAAAGTACTTGTCATGTTGCTGATGTCAGAAACTTTTGACAAAGCAATCATTTGAAAAAAAGAACTCTCAAAATTAGAAATGGAGAAGTTCTATTTATTTGCATGGCTGTGTGTGTGTGATGTGGGTTTGTGTGTGAATGCATGTTTGAATGTATGTGTGTACAGGTATGTATGTAGGCCAGATATTGACATCCAGTGTTTTCCCCGACGGCCTATATATTGAGGCAGAAACCTTCATTTGAAACCAGACCTTGCCAGTTTGGCTAGTCTAGATTTCTAGCTTGTCTCAAGATCCCCTGTCATCACTTCAAAATGCTGGGATTACAGGCAGGCTGCCATGCTTGCTTCACATCTATCAGTGCTAGGGATCTGAATTTACACCCTCACATTTGTTTTTTTAAAATATTTTTTATTTATTATTTTTATTTTATGTCTGTGAATGTATTGTCTGCATGTAGATAAGTGCACCTATGTTGTGCAATGCCTGCAGAGGACAGAAGATGCCATCGGATCCCCTGGAACTGGAGTTACAGACAGTTGTTAGCTGCCATTTGAGTGCTGGGATTCAAACCTGGGTCCTCTGCAAGGACAACCAGTGTTCTTAACTGCTGAACCATGTCTCCAGTCCCACATCCTCATATTTGTAAAACAAGCACTTTACCCACTGAGCCATCTCTCTGGCCTCCAGGAAACAGTCTTACATGGATGAAAAGTATTTATTAAAACTTACAGTTGCCATGATACTTAAAGTAAGAGGCTAAATACTTCCCGTTTCTCAAATTTGGAGTCAAGGCAAGATGTCAAATGTCTTCACTGCACTGCACCATAATACATAGTATTCAAGTGAATGCATTGGTACAACAAGACAAGAAAAAGAAAAAAAGTAAAATAGACAAAGTATTTTTCTTTTACCAAGAGGCAAGATGATTTTCAATTATAATCTCTTTAGGATACAGATTAATTCTCTCACCCTAAACATGGTTTGGATATTGATATGGATGGTACTGCAAATGTACTCAGCGCTCTGAAGATCACTGCTCACACTATCAGGTTTTGTGTAGGCGGCGTTCTATAAGAAGAACAGGGAAAATTGAGGCTGGAGAGAGAGACAGTGATTGAGGGCTTTTGTTCCTCTTGCAGAAGCTGATGTTCAGTTCCCAGCACTCATGTCTAGGGACTTACAGCCTTTTGTAACTCCAGCTCCAGGAGACCTGACAAACTGTTCTGGTCTCCACAGGCATCCACACTCATGTGCACATACCTCCACATTTATACACATCATTAAAAATAAAATGAACCTTTAAAAGTAAAGTAAGGACTGGGAAAACAGATGAGGTGAGGATTTCCAGAGTGTTTTGTGAGTAAGGTGGTTTGAGAGTTGCTGTTGTAGTTGACCAAGAAGTGGGAACCTGAGATTTCTTGTCAATTTATATAGATTTGTGGCAAGCCATGAAGGAGTAGAGGGTGGAGACTAAAAGTTGTCAGTAACCAAACATTATTGAAGTCAGAAGAAGATGGAGACATAGCTCAGCACTTGGGAGTTCACAGTGGCCCACAACCTCAGCAACTCCAGTACCAGGAGTTCTGAAACCTTCTTCTGGACTCCAGAGGCAGTGTACAGACTTTGTACATATACGCATGTTCATACATACATGCAGGCAAAACACTCAGGTACATAAAATGAAAATAAAATAAATCTAAAAATGGAGCAAGAACTGTATGACATTCGTATATATAGAAAATTCTAAGTATTTTCTTAGAACTGATCAAAATGAACAAATTCACGGGAGAAAAGATCAACATAAAAATCAATCCCTTCTATACGTTCAAAATGAACATCAGAAACTTGATTTTAAAGTATATCATTTGTAAATATCTCTAAAACAGGAATGACAGTGATTATTTTAGCAATATCAGTGCAAAGCCCATAAATTTAAAAGTAGAATACTATTGAGTCAAATTTATTATTATTTATTTTATTCATTTTTTGAAATCAAGTTTCACCATGCCATCTAGGCTGGCCTTGAACTCACTGTCCAGCCCAGCTTTGAAACTACAGTTTCTTCTGCCTCAGCCTCCTAAGTTCTGGGAGCACAGGTGTGTGCACAATGTCTTTTTTTTTGAGACAGTTTTTTAAATGTTCATATAAATTAAGAGATATCTCATGATCACTATTGGAAAGATTCATTACTTACATATTAATTATTCACAAACTGGTCTATCAACACAATATCCTTCCAGTCTTAGTCTACACTGTTACCAAAACAGTAACAACAACAATGCCACACACACACACACACACATACACAATCAAAATGGAATCTGGAATATTTCTAAGGAACAGAAATAGTTTTGTCAGCTTTGATTCTCTGGTGAAAGCTGCATCTTTCAGAGAGGAGGAATGCTGTCAACACAACTTTCTTCCCTCAGGTTTTAAGCATGTGTTGAAATGCAATAGATTTTTTATAATTTCTATTTATAATTTTCTATTTTCAATGGAACAATAAATTAACTTTGATTTGATTTAACAAAATGGTAAAGTATTGAGGAAAATCTTACATCTATGTTCCCTAAGTCTAGTCTTCTCAGAAAATCATCTCTAGAGAACATCTTAGTTCATTTCACACTGTGTTAATTGTGTAACACACTGTAACCATTACCTTTTACCAAATACAATTACTTTTCTAATGAAAAGTGATGAATTTAACAAGAAATTATTAGATCTGTTTGATCTAAGCATGAACAAGTGGTTGATGGGAAATGCTTCCTAATGAATACTTAATTTCCTCTACCACTCCCTCCTTCAATTTTATAATTGAATTACACGCTTCAATTTAGTTAAATAAAGAAGTAATAATTTTACATATCTGGCATGCATGGATTTGATCAGAACACCTTATATGCATGTATGAAATTCTCAATAAATTATTTATTTAAAAAAATACTTTGGAGACTGGCCAAAGACCTAAGCATGCTTCCCCTCAGAACCTGGGCTTTCTCCTTCATTCTCTGATGTCCCCCTCATTTTTCCACTATGTGTCTACTTTCTGACCTCCAATCTTGAACTTGTCAGCTTTCTGGGACTCTAACTCAAAGTCACGCTTTTAAAAAAAAATTCTCTTTTCCATCGCCCTTCTCCTAGCAACTGCCAGATCTTCAGCTTACTTACCTGTTGTTTCTCTAAAATTTTCCTGTGGACTTAGCAACTGCCAGATCTTCAGCTTACTTACCTGTTGTTTCTCTAAATCTCTCTCTCTCTCACACACACACACACACACACACACACACATATATATACATATATATGTATATATGAATGAATGTATGTACTTCCTTATTTGCAGTGGAAAAATCATGGTAAAAATCTGGGTACTTGTACCATAGAGGCAAAAATAAATGAATTGAGATCTACTTGAGTTATTCTCAAGGCCCAACATCAAGGTTAAGAATATAGAATTTAGCATTGCAATTGTTAAAAGAAATGCATAGGATCACTTGATTGCTGTCCATCAGGCTAGATTCTTTGTCATTTCATTATTTGTTTCTCCCCTTGGAAAATCTTCCTAAAGGAACAAAAATGCACATGCCTATTAAGGCTGTTAAGCACTCATTATTTTACTTAGATCTTGGCCTGTTGAAGATATTCACATGATTTTTAGTAAGACAATAAAAATAATTTTTTATTGAGTTGCCTTTGTTTATTCTTTAAATAATTTCTTCCACGTTGTCTCTTTTGGAGAAGTTCTAGGTGTTTTGGGAAGAGGAATTTCTTTTTCTAATGCTGACCTCAGTCACTTGGTACCATGGGAAGTCATCACTGATCTTGACAAGGAGTTCTGAGAAAATATTCTATAGTCAAAACTCTTATTAAGTGAAAAATCAGTCATCCTTCTTTAGAAACTGGTTTTTGTGTTTGATTCTGACTTCTGTAATTCGGTCAGCACACATCACAGACTTATTCAAAACAATATTCTAAGGATTAAAAATAAATCCTTCTATTAAATTTATCTTGTTATTAACACAGATTTCTTTCCATTTCCAGAAAAAAGTGATTTTCCTGATTATGTACTACAAAGGTTAAAATAAAGCCGATATGAGAATATATACATATGTAATTTTTTTTTATATACTCAGTTTTTTTTTTAAACTGAGGAAAATAATTACATTATTCTGTTTGTCACACTGATGAAATGACTTTTAGTACCTTTTGGATAAAAATATTACCTAAATTCCATAACAACAGATTATTCAAACCAGTAAATAAAATAAAACACAGAGGAAAACCACTGATAATTTTTTTTATTGCAAATGGAGCAATTTATTTTCAAGCCAAAAAGAAAGGACATGAACAAATGTAAGAGATGAGCCAGAGGCTAAAGAAATTTTCTTTCAATGCATGAGGCCTCCAAAACTCAGGTTCAGCATAAATAAAAATTCTTTTGTTCAATGACACAACACCTATGAAAACTGAGTGAGAAAATATAAGAATGAAAATCAAAGGAAAGTAATATTATGTGCTCAATAAAGTGTAAAGTTTCAAGTCAGATCTCAAAGTAAGTTCTAGAGACCTATAGTAGAGTATGTTAACTTTAATATTATTATATTGTGTCCTCAAATGTTTCTCAGAAAAGCAACCTCCATTGGTGTCATGGCTCTGATCTCAGCAGCCTGCCAGAGAGTGCAGAGTTTTGGCCTCCTTCTGGCCTCCCTCAGGCAGAGGGCCTGAGAACAGAGGGGGCTGCCTGAGAGCTCCCAGATCCTGCCTCCATGTGGTGAAGGAAATCTGAATGTATCTGACTGGAACCTGAATTGTGCTTCTGTGGATACTCCTGAATAGCTGATCTGAAATCAGCAGTTCTCTCCAAATTAAACCTGAGAGAACCTGAACCCTGTACCAACCAGCTTTACATAACCAATAAAGAAAGGATGTAGGTACCCCGATAATAGAAACAGAAGCATACTTCAGCTTAATTTGCATATCAGAATCATAAACAACAAAAGAAATTTCCTTGCCAAAATCACAACAAAAGAAAAATAAAATGGAAAGCCAAAATACTATGTCCCCACCAACTCCACTAATCCTGTAGAAGAGTTCTACAAGGAGAACCCCCCTAGAGATAACCCAGGAAACTGAATTTAAAACAACAATCATAAACATGATCAATGAATTTAAAGAATACATGAACAAACAAACCAAAGAACTAGAAGAAGATAGGGATGAACTTCTGAATAAAATCACAAAAGTGGTAAAAACATTGAAGAAAACTCAGACAGAAATGAAGAAAGAAGTACAAAACTCCATGAGCCAAATTGAAACAACAGGGGAAAGCTTCACTGCTAGAATGAATGAAACGGAAAACAGAATATCAACACTGGAGAATAAGGCTGAGGAATTGGACCACTCAAGCAAAGATTATGGACAATTTTAAAAAACACAGGAATGGAATATGCAAGAGATGTGGGCCACTACGAAAAGACGAAATCTATGGATCTTAAGAAGAAAAGAAGGAGAAGAATTTCAGGTTAATAGTGCTGTCCAGATCTTAAACAGGATTGTAGAAGAGAATTTCCCAAAATTTAGGAAAGACATCCCCATAAAAATACAAGAAGTTACATACAATGGAAAGCCCATCAGAATTACAGCTGACTTACCAATGCAAACTATGAAAGCCAGAAGAGCCTGGACAAGGTATTTCCAGTTCTACATGACAATAGATGTCATGTAGAAAACTTTACCCAGCAAAAATGTCTATTATAGTTGAGGGGTAAAGAAAAATCTTCCATGACACAAATAGCCTGAAAGAATATATGTTCACAAAACCAGCCATTCAAAGAATACTTGAAGCAACAGAGAAAGCAGAGAGAGAAGCAACCATACCCCAGGGGCAATGAAAGACAATAAATAAAGATATAATCTAGGAAACACAAAACTAGACAGAGAACAAAAACACCAATCAAAATGATGGAAACCAATACATAGCTTTCAATAATAACCTTAAATATTGAACTCCCTAGTCAAAAGACACAGGCTAAGTAAATGGATTAACAAACAAAAGCCACCTCTTTGCTATCTGCAAGAAACCCATCTCACCTTCAAGCACATGCAATACCTTAAGGAAAAAGGATGGAAAAGAATATTCCAAGCAAATGTCACTAAGAAACAAGCAGGGGTTGCAATTTTAATATCTGACAAAATAGATTTCAAAGTAAAACTAATCAGAAGAGATAAGGAGAGTCACTTTGAGGGTCACTTCATTCTAGTCAAAAAAGCAATTAATCAAGAAGATATTACAATCCTTAACATATATGCACCAAACTCTGGTGCACCCAAATTCATAAAAACAACACTATAGGACTTTAAGACACAGATTAACCCCAACTCAGTAATAGTAGGGGGCTTCAGTACAGCACTGTCTCCATTAGACAGGTCAACTGGACAAAGAATAAACAGAGAGATGTCTGAATTAAATACCATACATCAAATGGACCTAACAGACATCTTTCAAATATTCCACCCAAACACCAAAGAATACACTTTCTAGTCAGCATCCCTTGAACTTTTTAAAAAACTGACTGCATACTGTGCCACACAACCAACCTCAACAAATAATAAAAAAAAAATTTTGAAGTAATTCCACACATTTTATCAGACCAAAATGCAATAAAGCTCAAAATCAACCCTGGACAAAGCCCTAGTCACTACACGAACTTGTGTCAATTGAACAACACACTCCTAAACAATGAGCGGGTCAAAGGAGAAATTAAGAAAGAAATACAAGAATTCCTGGAATTCAGTGAAAAGGACAATACAATACAATACAACTTCTGGGACACATTCAAAAAAGTCCTAAGATGGAAGTTTATAGCTCTAAGTGTCTACATTAAAAAATTAGAATGAGCCCAAATAAATGACCTAACAGTGCAACTCAAGACACTGGAAAGGCAAGAACAAATGAAACCCAAAACAAGCAGAAGAGAAATAACAAAAATCAAAGCAGAAATTAATGAAATAGAAACAAAGAAAAAAAATACAAAGAATCAATGAATCTAAGAGCTGGTTCTTTGAAAAGCTAAACAAGATAGAGAAACCTTTAGCCCAGTTAATCAAAAGAAAGAAAGAAAGAGCAAATCCAAGTCAACAAAATCAGAGATAAAAGGGGAAACATCACAACAGACACCCAAAAGATCCAGACCATTATAAGGGAATATTTTAAAAAGCTATATGCTCCTTAATTTGAAAATCTAAAAGAAATGGATGGATATCTAAAATCATGGGAACCACCAAAGTTAAACCAAGAAGAGATCAACAGTTTAAACAGACCCATAACTTGAGGAAATTGAAACAGTAATACAAAGCCTCCCAACTAAAAAAATACCCACACCCAGATGGATTTACAGCAGAATTCTACCAGACTTTTAAAGAAGACTTCGAACCAATACTATGTAAATTATTTAAAATGATTGCAACACAGGGAGAACTCCTAAATTCCTTCTATTAAGCCAGAATCACTCTAATATCCAAACCAGGTAAAGATACAACCAAAAAAGAAAACTATAGACCCATATCCTTAATGAACAAAATACTCAACAAAATACTTGCAAAGTGCATACAGACACGTATCAAAAAGGTCATTCACCATGATCAAGTAGGCTTTATCCCAAAGATGCAGTGCTGGTTCAATATACACAAGTCAATAAACATCATTAATCACACAAATGGAATCAAAACAAAATGACATTATCATTTCAATAGATGCAGAAAATGCTTTTGAAAAAATTCAACTTCCATTGATGTTCAAATTCCCAGATGGAATTGGACTGGAGGGAATATACCTCAACATAATCAAAGCTGTATACAACAAACCCACAGTTAACATCATTCTAAATGGAGAAAAACTGGAAGCACCCTCATTAAAATCAGGAACCAGACAAGGATGTCCACTATCTCCACTCCTGTTCAACATAGTGCTTGAAACTCTTGCTAGAGCGATAAGACAGGAGAAGGAAATTAAAGCAGTACTAATTGGAAAAGAAGAGGTCAAACTATTACTTTTTGCAGATGATATGATACTATACCTAAGAGATCCCAAAAGTTTCACCAGAAAACTCCTAGAACTGAGGAACACTTTCAGTTTAGTGACAGATCATAAAATCAATCTACAAAAATCAGTACCCTTTCTATATACCAATAACAAGCAATTGGAGAAAAAGTACAGGGAAATGCTCCCATTCACAATTGCTGCAATATATATATTGGAATATATCTGACTAAAGACACCAAAGATCTCTACAAAGGAAATTTTAAATCATTAAAGAAAGAGATTGGGGAAGACACGAGGAGATGGAAGGACCTCTCATGCTCATGGATTGGAAGAATTAATATTGTGAAAATGACCATCCTACCAAAAGCAATATACAGATTCAATGCAATTCCAAACAAAATCCCCATGACATACTTCACAGAATTAGAAAAAAAATCCTTAAATTCATATGGAAGCACAAAGGACACCAGATAGCCAAAGCATCCCTGAGCACAATGAGCAATTTTGGGGGATTACTATACCAGATCTCAAAGTATACTACAGAATTATAGTCATAAAAACAGCATGGTACTGGCACAAAAATCAACACATAGATCAATGGAATATCATTGAAGTTCCAAATCTGAGTACAAGCAATTTCAGCCACCTGATATTTGACAAAGGTGCCAAGAACACACAGCATCTTCAACAAATGGTGCTGACAGAACTGGATCTCCACCTGTAAAAGAATGAAATTACATCCTTATCTTTCACAAAAAGATCAAGCACAAAGTCAACTCAAATGGATCAAAGACCTCAACATGAAACTGGAAACCCTGAAATTATTATAAGAAAATATTGGCAGTAACATACAGGATATAGGTATAGGAAAGGATTTTTCTAAATCGGACAGAAATTGCTCAAGAATTAAGGTCAGCAATCAACAAATGGGACCTCATTAAACTAAAAAATCTCTGTACAACAAAAGAAACAATCAAAAAGGTGAAGAAAAATCTAGTGAAAGTTTATTTGAGAATATATCTTTTTTTACTCAAGATTTATCTACACAGCACATGATAATTAAAAGTACCAGACTGGTGGAACTAATCTTATTTGATGTTTAACAGCCTTAGCTTGAGGCTTATACTAATGTGGTCAGAGGGACTTAAAGGACAGTTTTTGCCCCTTGCCCTCCAAGGTTGACTAAGTTCCAGGGGACTACGGAACATCTCTCAAAATGTCCTGTAATTGTGGTGAGTTACTTGTCCTCTTGTTCAGGGAGGCCATGGAGATCCCACAAGATGGACTTGAACCAGTGTCCAGTCTACAAAGTGGAGGGTCAACTCAGAGGAAACGTCTCATTCATGCTTCCAAGTGAAGCCAGACATGGTCAAGCCAGGACCTTTGACATCTTCACATAGAAGGAACTGGTGAAAGAAAGAAGCCAGGAGCTCCTCCTAAGCCCATGTGACCACTGAGGAACAGATCCTCAAATGACCTTAAGTGTAAAAATAAACTGATTTATTTGGGCCAACTGTATGGGGTCTTAAAAACCCAAAAAGAAAGTATAACCAAGAGTAAAGCCATCATTATATTTCTTTAAACATTCTTGCTACACTTCCCAGACATGAGGCTTAAGTCTAAATAAAAAAGTTATTTAGACAATTATTTCTCATTGATGATTTTGTTCCTAACCAGAATGTTCTGGTCAGATGTAAGACTTCAAATCTTGGTCTCTAATACTGTAGTGCCCTCCTGTAGCTAAGGGAGACAACCAGCTATTGTTCTAAAATGATAGATAAATTTGTTTTCTTCCCTTATCTAGAAGCCTTTGAGAGGGAACTGACACCAATTTTAACCACTCCAACAGCTATCAAAATATCTGAAAGCAAATCCTGAATCCATCACTCTAGAAGTGTGGAAGACAAAAGAAAAATGAGGAGGAACCCATTAGAGGGATGCTTTTGGAAGCCCTTGTCAAGAAATTCCAATGGACTCTCATATGAACATTTGAAAATTGCCCTGTTCTTACTTTTTTCTAGTTCCCTATCTAGAACTTGTAATGCTAATTCCTCTTGCTTTTACTTCTCCTTTACATCTCCTATTCACAATTCAAAGACTTTCTTTTCCCCCTTAGCGATTAGAGTTAGGTAATTTGGGAGTCTTTTAGATAGACCCACTGAAGGGGTACTCCAATCACCTCACCCAGCATCCCTGTTCAGCATGGAAGAAGCCAGAGCGGTCTGCATCCAGATTCCCTATCAGCAAATTGGGTAACCTCTTCAGAGGATGGTGTGATAAGAATAGGAGGTAGGAACTGGCTAGGCAGTTAGGGTAAAAAGACCCAAAGAAAACTAGCCAGTTTCTTGGCTAAAACTCACAATGTCCTTGGGTCTCTTCACAACATACTATGTTCCAAAGGCCAAAAATGTCAAAAGTATTTGGGAGCTTTTATCTAATCCTTAAAAGATTTTAGGGTTATCTCTTTAGAGGGGGGAATGTTAGAGTAGCCAAAAGCCCCATAATAAAATAAATCAAAGATGAAGGAAGGGTACATGAAATTATCAGAAAAAAGTGATGGAGAGATATGGGAGAAGCTGGAGGGGAGGGAGTGGGCATGGATTTGATCAAAACACCTTATATGCATATGAAATTCTTAATAAATTATTTATTTAAAAAGTGTTGCTCAGAGAATAGTTTTAATTTTCTTATCACCAAAAGATAGATGAAAGATAGTTGATGATTATAATATTAGTTAACTAAGCTTAACCATTCTGATATATATATATATAGAGAGAGAGAGAGAGAGATTATATGTGTGTATTAAACATTGTATTCAGTAATTAATAAATTAAAAAACAGAAATAATACAATTTAAAAGTACATACAGAGTACAAAATTTATCTATTCTCAATAGTAAACAGTAACGTGAATAGAACAGATGAGGTAATTTTTAAAATTCAGCCAAAAGCCTTATCAAATGTGAATAAGTATGGAAAATATAGTAACTTTCACACAATATTTCAAAATAATTTCTACAATGTTAATGAAAAACTCTCTGATAATCTCAAATGCAATCCCAGGTAGCGATAACATGCATTTCAGCTAATTTGCTTCTAAGCATGACTTCTAGAGCAACTGTTTTCAAAAGGAGCCCGAAGCTACCAAGACACACAAATGGATCTAACTCATGGATTCTCCCAGACTTGTCTGATATCTTGAGTATAGCTAGCAAAGGAACCAACTCAGGTCAGAAGATTCAATTAATTTAGCTAAAGTCTCTCAAATTCAGAGTAGGTTCATATAAAAAACTAGCTGGCACTTTTTCCACATAAATATTTATGCTGTGTATGTGAATATACAATTTTAATACAGTGAAAATGAAAATAGAATCTTATAGTAACATAGAATAAAATTTCTAATAAAGGATATCCATTTTTCCATATAATCCAGTAGTATAGACTGATATTTTCCATATAGCACAAGATGTTTGTTTTTGTTGCTTTCTACCTGACAAGAGAAATCAGACAAAAATAAGCAGAGAGACAAATGTATTCCCTTTACCATTCCTAAGAAAGTGTGAGCCTTCTATTTCCTGAGTCTGGTCTTGCTGGCTGCTGACTATCTTTGGAGATTTTTATATTTTGCGCTTTCAAAGTGAATTTGCTTTGTCTTTCTATATTGAGAGGCTGGTTCTGAGAGTTGAAGTGGGTAAAGTGCCCAGATCTAAAATGAAGAAGAAAATTGTGTTAGTTTAGGTTAATCCCAGAGGCAGACACAGAGAAAAGGATTTGAGTGCCAAAGGTTCATTTGGGAAGTGCAGCAAATACCAATAAAAAAAGAGGTGAAGCTTCTTTTGAAAGAGTCGGAGACTATTACAGAGTTCTACAACTGGTCATCCACAGAGATTAAGTGTCTGTGAAATGCCCAACCTTAAGTGACACATCTACAATGGAACCTCTACATCTAAGACTCACAGAACATAGTGGAACAAGGAGTAGACAGAATACTAATGCATCTCTCAGCTCTCATCAGTGAAGCTTCCTCATGCAACAGAGTATGATGAACATAAAAGGCTGCAGTTGGCCAAAGTGTAGAGAATGAGTCTGAAGAGTCTAGGTCCTTGGACAGGACTCCTATATTAAAATTTACCCACTCAGGGCTCAGGGACCATTGTAGAAGAAGGGGTTGAAAGATTATATGATCCAGGGTAGGAAGTGCATGACTATGGAAATACAGCCTTACAGGCTCCTGGAGCCTTGCTCATATGGGCTTACAGCAACGGTGACAGCATGCACAAGACCCACACAAACTAAAGCAGACAAAAATCTGGTATAAAACTGAGGAAATGGGCAGCAGGCACCAGTCTTAGTGGAAGAACTATTGGGCAGCTGATTACTGCAGGGTGAGCAAGTGCTGATCATCTTTAAGGGAGTGACTATAAATAGGCTGACTAGACCCCAGAGGATGAACTTGTTCTGAGGGCTATCTGGGGACACGAACTTGATTTGATAGGCCTTAAAACAAATGACAAAATGCATGAAATCCATTGGGGGGGTGTCTATGGGAGAGTGCTAATGGGAAGGGGTCATAAAGATGATTAAGATGTGTATGAAATAAATGAAAATTCAAAAAAATGCAAAAAAGAACGATTTTTAAAAAACAGAAATATAAAAAGCATGTACCACCATGCCAGCCTTCATTATGTTTTTGATATGTATATATATATATATATGACATTTCCTCTCACACTATTTTATATTGTGCCTTTAAAATTTCATACACTATTTCCCACTCACATGCAGAGCCCTACCCCCATCCATGCCTCCCCCCCCCACCAAACCATATGCATTCTGCCATATATCCTGAGTTCTATCTATTCAGGTGATTGTACTCAAATATCCTTCAGAGTAAATGCATTCACTGGAGTCTAGTCAGCTCATCCAGTGGTCTTATGTAAGTCACATTCTCCCTTGCCTAGCAACAACCAGTCTCAAAAAGTTCTTGATCTAGTGCTGATCCACCACCTATTTCTCACCTTCCATTTGGGCCCTTGTTTAATTGATCTGACATGGGTCATGCTGCAGGTGCACATGAGCAAGCCCCCTTTGACCTGGAAGCCTCCAATTCATTCTTTTATGAACTGGCCCTGGCTCTTACAATCTTCCCACCTCCTCTTCCACAATGGTCCATGAGCCGTGGGTGGGTGAAGACCCATATAGGAGTCCCATCCTTCACTCTATAGTCTTTTATTCTCTAAAAGTTGGCCAGTTGAGGCCTTCTGTGTGTAACACAGTGTGTTGTACACGAAAGCCTCACTGGTGAGAGTTGAGGGGTACATTAGCCCTCTCTCTACTCCTTATTCCATTATATTCCATGAGCCTTGATTGTAGGAATTCAACTGCAGATGTATCACCTACTGCATCTCCCAGGTGTATGTTCTCTATACCTGACCAGATGTGCGACTCTGCAGTAGCCTCCATCTGTTGCAAAAAGAAGTTTCTTTGATGAGTGCTGTACAGCATGTAGTTTGCTCTAAGGGATGTCTCTTTTATCTTGCACTGGATTCCCTTCCAATCAGCTCCTAGGTATACATAGCATTAATGTTCAGACACTCTATGTGCATTTCTCATAGGGTTTCTAGGCCATCACTTTTCCCTCTAAGTTTCCTAGCCCTCTGAGATTCACTCATCTTTACTCTTTTTTCTACCATCTGGCCTCCCTTCTTCCTAGTCACAGTGTCCCCATCATTCTCCCCACCAATACCTCCAGACTCCCACCATCTTTCCATTCCTGACTTCCCCACCTCCCCACCCCATGGTCCCTTGCATATCCCTCCCTCCTCTCATCCTTACTGATTACTCACAATTTTTCCACCTCCCCCAGGTAGCATCTGTTCCCTGCTATCTTCCTTTCAGGTTACTGTTTTATCCCTTATCTCCATGTTTCCTTTGCCTTTACCTGGCTCCTGGTGTTACTTCAGAATTTATATACTCACATATAAGGGATTGGTGGTACAGTCCACAAATGAGGGAAAACATACATCACTTGTTTTTCTGCGTTTGTGTTACTTCACTTAATGTAACACTCTATAGCTCCACCCATTTACCTGAAAATTTCTTAATATCATCTTTTCTTACTTCTTACTGCTGAGTAGAACTCCATTGAGTAGATGTACCACATTTTCATTAACCATTCGTTAGTTGAGGGACACTTAAGTTGCTTCCATCTCTTAGCTATTGTGAAAAGAGTAGCAACAAACATGGATGTACAGGTATCTGTACAGTATGATGAGTCCTTTGGATATATGCCAAGGAGTGGTATTACTGGAGCATATGGTAGGTTAATTTTTAGTTTTCTGAGGGTTCTCCACACTGCTTTTCGCAGTGGTTGCACAAGTTTGCATTCCCACCAGCAGTAAATGAGCATTCCCCTTTCTCCGCATCCTTTCCAGCATTTGGTTCTTCTGTTCTCTTAATGTTGGCCATTCTGACTAGGGTAAGATGAAATCTTAAGATGGTTTTGATTTTCATTTCTTGATTTACTAAGGATGTTGAGCACCTTTTAAGGTGCTTCTTAGCCATTTTTATTCCTTTGCTTGAGAACTCTCTGTTTAGCTCTATTGCCCATCTTTGTATTAGTTCATTTATCTTCTACTTTCTTTTTTGAGTTCTTTGTATATTCTGGATATTAATCCTCTGTCAGATATGTATCTGGTGAAGATTTTCTCCCACTCAATGCATTTCCTCTTCCCTTCCTTAGTTGTTTCTTTTGTTATACAGAAACTTTAGAACTTAGTGAGATCCCACTTATTGTTAACCTTAGTGCCTGAGCAGTTGGTGTCTGGTTTAGAAAGTCTTTTCCTATGCTTATATCTTGGAGAATGCTGCCTATGTTGTCTTCTAGCAGTTTCTGAGTTTCAGGTTTTATATTGAGATCTTTGATTCATTTGGAGTTGGCTTTTGTGCAGGGTGAAAGATAAGGGTCAAGTTTTATTTTTCTGCAGGTGGAGATCCAGTTTTGCCAGCACCACTTGTTAAAGATGCTATTTTTCCTCCATTGTGTGTTCTTAGCACCTTTGTCAAATATCAGGTATCTGAAATTATATGAACTCATGACTGGGTCTTCTATTGTGTTCCATTCATCTACATATCTATTTTTGTTCCAGTACAATGCTGTTTCTATGACTATAGCTTTGTAATATAATTTGAGATTGGGTGTGATGATCCCCCAGCATTGTTTTTTTTTTTTGCTCAAGACTGTTTTAGCTATCTGAGCTCTTTATGTTTCCATATGATTTCAGGATTATTTTGTTAAGCTCTGTGAAGAATATCATGGATATTTTTATTGAGATTGCTTTTAATGCAATTTAAGACTTTTAATCATTTTCACAATATCGATTCTACCAATCCATGAGCATGGTAGTTCTTTCCGTCTCCTAGTGTCTGCCTCTATCTTTTTCTTTCATTGTAGAAATCTTTAATGTCTTTGGTTAGGTTCATTCTTAAATTTTTTTTGAGGTTAATGAGAATGGGAGGGTTTCCTTTAGTGCTTTTTTGATTACTTGTTATTGGTATATAGAAAGGCTACTGATTTTTTGTAAGTTGATTTTGTATCCTGCCACTTTCCTGAAAGCGTTAATCAATTCTGACAGTTTTCTAGTGGAATTTTTGGGATCTCATATGTATAATATATCATCTGCAAATAGCAATATACTGACCTCTTCTTCTCCAATTGGTACTCCTTTAATTTCCTTCTCTTGTCTTATTGCTCTATCAAGGGTTTCAAGCACTATATTGAAAAGGAGTGGAGATAATGGACATCCTTGTCTTGTGTACTCTGATTTTTAATTTCTTTGTGTTTGTGGCCCTATTTTGTGTTTCCATTGATATACCTTTCTTTATTTTCTGTAATCTTTTGGACATACTCATTCCTTTCTTTTGTCCCTTGTATTTCTTCAACCTCTGTAGTATTGGTTTGGAAGACATTAATTCTTTCTGCCTATTTGTGCTATGGAAAATTTTCTGTTCCCATTTGACCTTGATAGATAGTTTTGGGGCAGCCATGGTTGTTTAGAGCTGGTAATACTTTGCTCCATGTTCTTCTGGCTTTCATAGTTTGCAATGGAAAGTCAGCTGTTATTCTGATGGGTTTTCCTTCATATGTAACTTGTTGCTTTTCTCTGGCAGCTTTCAGTACCCTCTATTTGATCTGCACATTTAATGTTTTTACTATGATATGTCATGGGGACTTTCTGTTCTGATCAGATCTTAATGGTGTTCTCTGTGCTTCTTGAATCTCCTTAGGTATATCTTTCCTTAATTTAGGGAAGTTTTCTTATATAATCCTATTGAAGATCTGTTCAATGCCATTGGTTTGATTTTCTTCTCCTTCCTGTATGCCTATAATATGTATATTTGGTCATTTCATGTTGTCCAAAATTTCCTGAGTATTCCATTTCTGTGGTTTTTTGAATTTTTCATAGTCTTTGCTTGAAGAGTCCAGATCTTCAACTTTATCCTCCAGTCCTGATATTCTGTTTTCCATTTCATTCATTCTGCTTGTAAGACTTTCTACTGTTGTTTCTACTTGGTTTATTGAGTCTTTTAGTCCTGTGTTCATTTCCATTTGGGTTTTCTTCACTATTTCTATCTCTTTAGTGAATTTTCTTGTTCAAATTATGAATTACTTTTGCTAGTTCATTAAACTGCATATTTGTATATTCTTGAGCTTCCATTTATGCCTTTCCTCTTTGAGTTCTTTTGAATTTTATGTCTGTGTTTTCTTGTGATTCTTTGATAATGATAATGATTGTGATTGTTCTTTAAAATTCTTTGTCCTGGGGTTCTATAGGGTTGTTCTCAATGTTCTGCCCTTCTGCAGGATGCATGAGTTTTGAGGGTCATATTTTCCCGTTTTTTCATATTATTTTTATTTTTGTGTTGCTGTCTGTGCATATGGATGTTCTTTTTCAGTTATGTGTTCAACAGGAACTTCTACTCTGCTTTTGTTTAATTTAATTTTGGTTCAGAGTTCTGGCTGAGCAGGTCTATCTTCTTGATCCTAAGGCTGGGAATTTGCCCCTGAGGGGGCTTCTTGGGTGAGAACTCAGGGATCTAAGATAGGGTGAGTGGTTAATCTGGTTTGGGAAGGTAGCACTGGTATTTGGGTTTAAGGAATAGGAGTCAGCCTGTGAGAGAGGCCTGCGGGGACAGTGATGAGAGGAATAGGATGGCTAGTCCTCCTGTGGAGATTTAGTTGGAGCCAAGGTTGGGCCTGCCTGTGAGAGAGGCCAGTGAGGGATGGGGTTGGGGTGGAGCTGGCCTCCAAGAGAGGCTAGCAGGGGACAGAGTGCAGGTGGATGAGAGAAATGGGTGAGGGAGGCAGTGAGCTTGATTCGACTTATCAGCAACCTGGATAGGCAGGTTGGTCTGCCTGATCTTGAGGCTGGGAATTTGCTGGTGCCTCTCTTATTCTTGATGTTTGTATTTTTTTCTATGCAATCTGACTATAATTGATGTTCTCAAATAATCAACTTAAAAAAAATTTATTTACTATTTTTATTTCATGTGCATGAGTGTATTGCCTGTACGTGGGTAAGTGCACCCATGCCCTGCAATGCCTGCGGAGGTCAGAAGAGGCTGTCGGATCCCCTGGAACTGGAATTATGGACAGTTGTTAGCTGCCATGTGGGTTCTGGGATTTGAACCCGGGTCTTCTGCAAGAACAGTCAGTGTTCTTAACACTGGGCCATCCCTCCAGCCCCTCAAATAACTAACTTTCTGTTTCATTGCTTTTTCTCTATTGTTTTTCTGTCTCATTGAGTTCTATACTGATTTTTACTGTGTCCTTTCATCCATTTTCTTTCAATATCATTTGCTCTTCTTTTCCTAATTTCTTAAGGTTGAACCTGAAGTCATTATTACTTATTAAATAGCATTTTCAGGGAGTAGAGGGATGATTCAGGGTATAAAAGCTCATTCCAGAAGCTATAAGCTTGGTTCCATGCCACATTGGGTAGCTTACAACTGCCTGGAACTCCAGCTTAGGGGATCCAGCGCCTTCTTATGACCTCCACAGGTACCTGTACATACATCTCCATATAAATACAGACAGGCATAGACACTCACATAAACATAAATAAAAAAATTTTAAAAAGTTTTTGAAAAAACAGGGCTGGAGATGTGGTTCGGTGGTTAAGAGCACAGTGTTTTTGCAGAGACCTGGAGTTTGAATTCCAGCACCCACATGGCAGCACCATCACCATCTCCTGGCCTCCATGGGCACTGTACACACACCAGGTGCACATACACACAGGCAAGCAAAGCACATACAAATAAAAATGAATACAATCTTAAATTTTTTATTTATTTTTATGTGTATGAGTGTTTTGTCTACAAGTATATAAGTGTACTCGTTGTTGTGCCATGCCCATGGAGGTCAAAAGAGGGTGTTGGATCCCCTGGAACTGGAGGTATGAACAATTATTAGCTGCCATTTTGGTGCTGGGAACCAAACCTGGGTCATCTGTAAGAGTAGCCAGTGTGCTTTACCGCTGAGCCATCTCTCTCTGGCCCAATAAATAAAATCTTTAAAAAAATAACAAAAAAAGAGGTGAAGTTGAGCAGGACAGAGGAGACAAAAAAGGTAAATCATCAGCCTGTTCCTTCCAGTGCAGCCTGAGCTCTATTCTACAAGGAAGCTATGTGCAGTATTAATGTACCTGAGTGTAGTACAAGACTGTCTTCTGAACCAAACAACAGTAGTCTTCAGGAGTTCATATATGACTGCTTGCAAAAATCACAACAGCTGCACTTGTTGACTGTTGAAAGAGGGAAATGGGAAGTGTCATGGGACCCTCACCTGAGCATCTATCTCCTCTCCCCAACCTGTTGTGGGCAATTCTGCCTTAATTGCATGTGGTCTTATGGAAAGGCTATAGTATGTACACTTGGAAAGCCTAGGGGGAAGAAAGATTCCATTTGGAGAAGCCATCAGCCATGATGGATGAAGGCTATCCTATGTGGCCTTATGGGGGGGCATAGCATTCCTGTAAGGAAACTCTCACCCATAGCTCTATAAGTAAGCACAATAGGCACATTGGTTCGCCAGGATACACTGCGGTGGAATCACACCTCTGGTTACAGTTGGGGCCAAGGGAGAATGGTTTTGACTGTACTCACATCTCCTCTAGTAAAAGAGTTTTAGCATCACTTGAATGATACATTTCTTTACCCCACAAATCCCCTAATGGTGGGTGACTGAGCTGTGCTACTTACTGCCATAGTTAGCTTTAGTTGTCAATTTGACACATGGGAAAAGAGGGATCCTCAACTGAAGAATTTTCTCCAGCAGATTGACCTGTAGGCATGTCTGTGGAGCATTTTCTTGATTCCTAGTTGATATCTGAGGACTCAGCCCACTGTGTGAGTGCCACCCCTGGGAAGGTGGGCCTGGGCTACATAAAAGAAGGCATCTGAGCAAGCCAGAGGAAGCAAGCCAGTAAAAAAAGGAGAGTTCCTTCATGGTCTTCACTTCAGGCCTTGGCTTGGGCTTCTTGCCTTGGCTTCCTTCAGTGATCAGCTATAACCTATAAACTAAAATAACCCTCCTCCCCCAAGTTGGTTTTGATCAGTGTTTTATCAGAGTAAACTTTGGCACTTACATACCCATATCAGTGAGTTCCACTGGAAAGGTGGCACTAATATCCTGGAATTTATTGTCTTCAAAGCAGGAGAAACAGTTTCCTGGTTCTGGAAACAAAAAAGAAGAAAGTAAAATAAATCCCAACCATCAGACAAAGAACAGTTCACTATAGAACATAAAAAAGAAATCTGAGAAATAAGGACAGAGCTGGTATCTGAATGAGAGATCTTTAGAAGTTGAATGAAAGTAGTAGGCTGAATTGAAAAATTCAGAAACTGACCTACTTGCCTGGAGATTTGGATAAGATGTCTGGTGGTTGTGCATTTGGATTTAGATAGCCTTTCAGGGAGCTAGACTTTGGTTAAAATTGATTCTCTCTCCCTCAGCTTCCACTGATTGCTTATTGCTCTTCATCTTGAGGTAGGACCCAGTGACATTCCCTCCACCTCCCCATCCACCTTGGCATGTCAACTGGTTTGTCATTATTCAGATCTTCTTAGACCATCATACTGTGGAGGTTTTATTGGTGCAGCTTCCCGATAGTGTTTGCTTTACTTAACTGTCAACAGGTGTCCTGTCCCTCTGGCTCTTACAGTCTTCCTTTTTTGTTGTTGTTTTTTTATTGAATGTTTTGAATTTCATACAATATATTTTGATTATATTTAAATCACCTTCCAAATCTGTACCCTGTATAGCATCCCCCCATTGGATTTCATGTACTTTGTTATATATGCTAATGCCTATTATGCCAAGTTTGTGTCTCCAAATACCCTTCAGTGTCATCCATCCACTGGGACTTGGTTAACCTGTCTAGTACCACGTATTTGGAGAAAGTCAACATTCCTTCTCCCAGTAGTTAGCGATTGTCAAAAGTTCCTCAGGTAATGTTGGGGCTTTTTTCCCACTTCCCCACTTCTATGCTGGGGTTTTGTCTGGCTTAAGCTTGCCTCTGTCTTGTGCATGCTGTTGCCACAGCTGTAACGTCATATGAGTAACTTTCAAGCTGTCTGGAACACTGTTTCCTTATGATCATCCACTGCCTCTGTCTCTTAAACAATATTTCTGCCTCCTCTTTAACAATTGTCCCTGAGCCCTGGGTGGCAGAGGTTTGATACCATGTCCTGTAGTAGGGTCCTATTCAGGGTTAAGCACTCTCTAGTCTCTTATTCACTATACTTTTCTTACTCTTACAATCTTTCCTCCTCCTCTTCCTGAATCTTGGGAGTAGAGGTTTCATTGCAAATGTATCACTGAGGATTGGGCATCTCACAGTCATTTGTTCTCTGCATTTGATCAGTTGTGGAACTTTGTAATAGTATCCATCTGAAACTTCTTTGATTAGTGGTGAGAGGTACACCTGTCTATAAATATAAGGAAACTTGTTTAAAATACAGTAAGGAATGACGTTTATCTAGGAAAGCGACAGGATAGTTTTTTTCTAGGATCTATAACCTCTCCAGCCATGTACTTGGCTATTTTTATAGTACCATGTATGAGTTCTCTAAACACAGGTGCATATGAGCACCATTAAATGGACTCAGTGCAATGTATGTATGTTTATAAATGTATGTATGTATCTGTAACAATGATAATCAAAGAAGAAGACAAGAAGTGGAGAGGAAGTGGGGAGACATAGGAGGTGTTGATGGGGGACTGGGAGACATGGAAGTAATGCAAAGACAATATTCATGTATGGGATTCTCAAAAAAGGACGTCTGGTAGTGTTGAGTTGGATGGCTTGAGGTTTCCATGGTTACTGTAAAAAAATTCTCAGAGAAAGTTTCATTTTGGGCTTGCTCTGGTTAGAGCACAACATTCCCCAGGGTTATCAGGCTGCAACACGCAGGTAATGGGGTAACAAACTATAGAAGAGGAAGAATAGCTGTTTGCAACTTTGAAAGTGTTTGGAGGATGTACATTGGTAAGAAGTAGGTTCCATGTGACATTTCCTATATCCAGTGACATACAATACATTTCCTTTACTGCATAAAGATAATTAAAGATTATTAACATGTACATGGTACAATTTTTATTTAATTTATGTATGTCATGCTAGGGATGTATCATGATCTATTTAGTCATATTGGTATTGCTGGACAACCCATGTATTGTAGATAAAGTGACAATAGCCATCCTTGAATTTTATGTTTGAAGCAATATTAAAACTTCTGTAGCTGAAATCATTAGAGGGGGAATTCTGTATCATAAAGTGTGACCAATGGATTTTTAAAAACGGTTTTACATTTTTAGTGGCATGAATCTTATGGGAGTAAACAACCACAATTCAGTTGGATTTAAGGCTCCTATCACAAGATGGAACCCATACCTGATACTGTTATCAGGGCCAAGAACTTGTGGCCAGACAGGCCATGGCCATAACAGACAGGTCACAGGCCATAGAGGAGAACCTTCTACTATCATTCTGCTAAATGGACATAGTATTAAACTGCTTCATTATGACTTATTATTATACCCATAGATTAGTACCTTGCTCAACACTCACTAGAGAGGGTTCTTGCAGCAGATGGCAATTAACACAAAAACCCACAACTGCTTAACCTGCAGAGAATAAGAGACTTCAAAGAAAGTGCTCAGCCCTAAATGGGACACTTATATTGTACCATCTCCTCTGAAGGCACAGAGATCTTTGCAGAAGAGGGGGTGGAATGATGGTATGAATCAGAGGTGATAGATGAATACAAGGAAACTGTGCTGTCTAGACACCACAGAGGAGTTGCACATTGAGCACCATTAAATGGACTCAGTGCAATGTATGTATGTTTATACATAAGCAAACCCAAGTCAGACAGGGGCTCAACATGGGTTGGGGAGATGGGCAGGATATCTCAGCCCTGGCTAAGGATCTACTGGTGACTGATAGATGTTGGGAGAGTCAGTTTTCCTTACTGGTGTGAGGTCTGGTAGATTGATTAGACTCCAAGCGATAGACTCATTTTCAAGTACATACAGGAAAGACATATTATACTTGATGGGCCTTTAAAAAGGCAAATAATAATAGAGAACATTAAGCCTGGAGGATGGGTAATTAGCTGGGGGAGGGGAGAAGAGAGGGGGTCTGAATAAGATCAAAATATATTGTATAAAATTCTCAAATAAATAAAAATATTTTAAAAGTGTGCACTTCTTAAGAATTTTAAATACACTGCAAAACAACTTTTTAGAATGAATATGCTGATTTGTACATTCATTCATGATGCAGTTGGTGTTTTTAGGATGCATAAACAGTATTTCCAAGTAATTATTTTAACCATACATAGTGCCATTCCTTCCTTTCTTGTCCTATTCTGTCACTCACCATATAGCAGAAAGTCATGAATTAACATGATATTTGCCACAGATGGTGCCAGATTTTTTTTTTCACATCTACTAATTATTGTTTTTTAATCATTATTTTTTTAATTTTTTTAATTTTTTTTTACATACAGAAGAGTTCATTCCAAAGCAATTGACATTGAGACGTTTTCACATGCATTTCTAATCTCTATATACATGACTATCACTGGTCACAGTCGCCCACCTTCTGAGCTCCTCGGC
>NW_008348573.1:678529-689297 GCF_000622305.1 Nannospalax galili | reverse complement strand
GAGTGGGTTGCTCTGGGTGAGAAGGGTCAGGAAGCAGTATTGGTTCCCCAGGTGTCTGGGGCCCCAAGACTAGGAATGGCGCAGGGCTAAAACTAGGAGTATAGAAGGGCGAGGCGGGGGGGATGGAAGGGTGAATGTGGCTTAGGGAGTCCCGGCGCAGAGAGCTGCGTTATAGACTTACCCCAAGAGGCCTGAGGATAGTAGTGCAGGCTAGGAGAGTTAGCTGGTGGTGCAGGCCCAGGGAACCAGCGAGAGGTGAGGGCGGGGCCAGGACCAGAAGTGGTGCTCCTGAAGCCCAAGAAAGGGACTGCGTTGCTCTGGGTGAGAAGGGTCAGGAAGAAGTATTGGTTCCCCAGGTGTCTGGGGCCCCAAGACTAGGGGTGGCTCAGGGCTCAAACTAGGAGTATAGAATGGCGAGGGGGGGGGATGGAAGGGTGAATGTGGCTTAGGGAGTCCCAGCGTGGAGAGCTGCGCTGTAGACTTACCCCAAGAGGCCTGAGGATAAGTGTGCAGACTAGGAGAGTTAGCCAGTGGTGCAGGCCCAGGGAAGCAAGGAGAGGTGAGGGCGGGGCCAGGACCAGAAGTGGCTCCTGGAGCTCTGGGTGAGAAGGATGAGGAAGCAGTATTGGTTCCCCAGGTGTCTGGGGCCCCAAGACTAGGAATGGTGCAGGGCTCAAACAAGGAGTATAGAACAGCGAGACGGGGGGATTGAAGGGTGAATGTGGCTTAGGGAGTACCGGCGTGGAGAGCTGCGCTATAGACTTACCCCAAGAGGCCTGAGGATAGTAGTCAGATTTTTTTTTTTTAGTGAGACTAGTCATAGTGTTAGTAGTTTTGAGAAATGCATAGAAATGGATAACTTTTTATGTGTAAGTTATCTAAAACTGTTTGTAAAATTTACTGGCTTTTCATTAATATCAAATTCAAGTTTGATTTAGTCTTAGGGAAAGACAAGAATTCTGATTCTGTGCCTCACTTTTTACTGCTCTTTATATCTGATTATTATGTATAATAGAAGAAAGCTAAAAACATCCCATTGTTTAGTTTGCCTGATAGAGAACTGAAAAAAAATATGCATTTATTCTAAATACAAATTCTTTGATTTACCATACTTGAAACACCCTCAAATTAAAAGAAAAATGAAAGAGACTGAATCATTGATAAGATTAGAGACCCATCATGAAGTAATTTTAAAGCTTGCTTTCAGTATATAAGCAAGCATTTGTCCAGTTATCTCTAAGTGAACTGCTATAAAAATGAGAGTGCAAATTGTCTGTGAAGCTACAGTGCGTGACAAGTCAAAGAAGACGGTGAGAAAAAGCAATAAATACAAAAAGGCATTTTTGATGTCATCTGAGCTTTCATGGGCTACTTACTCAATTCTGGTTAATTTTTATGCACACAGGGAAAGGGTTCTATGGCACAATGCTGCTTACTGTCTGGTTCCAGAATTTAGAGAAACGACTTAGGCAGCTTGTGTGAAGGGCTAATGATGTTAGCAGCTGAGGAAGACAGTGGGTAAAACTGATAAGCCTGAATTTCTCCTGTGCTATATTATCCTTAGTCCCTCTTCCTAAGCAAAGTTTAAAATCTGTGCATATCTTTTGTAGCTAGAAGCAGAATAGAACAGAGAACCGAGCGTTCCAGATGTAGAGTCTCATCTGCTTTCTACTACCTAAACTGAAAATTCTTTTTTGTTTTCATTGTTGAATTTTTAAAATTTTAATTTAACTTTTAAAAATTTGATGTATATGAGTGTATACCTGCATGTATGTAAGTGGACATGTGTTGTGCAATGCCCATATAGATCAGAAGAAGGTGTCAAATCCCCTAGAACTAGAGTTACAGACAGTTGTTAGCTCCCATGTAGGTACTGGGAATCAAACTTGAGTCCTCTGGAAGACCATGTTCTTAACTGCTGAGCCATTTCTCCAGCACCCAGCGCTGAGGGTTTTACAAAGTTAATTTAATGTATTTCTTGACAATTTCACAGATGACTGTAATACGCTCCAGCCACCTCCATCACTGACCCACTCTTATTCCTCTTCCATGCCCACCAACTTTTGTCCTTCCACCAAAAATTTCTTTAATCTTTCTGAATCTCATTTTACTTGTTTCTAAAATGGTAAAAACATCCTGTTTTACTGAAGATTAACAGAAGATGGAGGTTACACGATGCTCAGTATATACAGCCTGCGTTATGTTTTGAGGCATATCCATATTATTTCCACTTTTGTATGACTACTTTTATCATTGCAATACTTTACTTTGGTCAAAAATCAGTCATTTACTAGAAATAAAAGTGGTATTTTATACGATTCAATTTTCATATAAAGCACAATGAAAGACAAATTGCAAATATTTTACTGTATTTGGATTATGCTTTTTTTAGGTCTGTTGAAGGAAGATTCTTACTAAAAGTCTTCTAAGATTGTAATAAGCCTGTATCATTGTCCAGAATAATAGTACACATATCTGAGCATTTCTATAATTCATTCATGAAAATTGCTGTAATATAAAATAGCTTAGTGATTACTAAAACTAGATGATGTTCAAAATCACTTGGGGAGCTTTTAAGGCACATAGAAAAAATATCACATACCAGACCTTCTGACTTAAAGCTATGAAATAGACATCTATATTACCATAGGGAACACTTCTAATGGTCAGACTGAAGTGGCAGTTGCTCATGAAATTGATTTATTTTAGAAATGTTATGCCTTTATTACACTGATGCAAAAATACTGTCTCCCCTTGTGCTAGTTAACATTATGCTATATTTTAGGACAAATTTTCAGAAATGCTTGAAGAATAAAAATAGGTTCCTCTCTTTTTGTTATCATTATTGTTCAGTTATGCTAGTCTAAGTTTCTTAATATGTAAGAATTCTGAAATTCATTTTTAATTTTTGTGAATTTCATATAATGTATTTTGATCATAGTTAGATTTCCTGTATCTGCACCCCCTTCTTAGTCCCCACCAAATTTATATACAAATATATATGAATTTTGATGGGTAGTATCTCACTATGTAGACTAGACTAGCCTCAAACTAAAGATCCTCCTGTTTCAGCCTTGGTTTTTTTTTTTTTTTTGGAGATTTACGTGTGTGTGTGTGTGAGAGGGGGATGCGCGAGAGAGAGAGAGAGAGAGAGAGAGAGAGAGAGAGAGAGAGAGGTGTTTCCCTGAATGTTTTGGTGTGGGTTAATTCATTGGAGCCTGGTCAACCTACTAAAAGTCTCACTCTTCGATGCGACAGAATCTCCCCTTCTAAGCAGTCATCAGTTGCCTGCAGTTCCTCAGATAGGATTAGGGTTTCTTACTCACTTTCCCTGTCCCTGTTTGGGTTTTTTTTTTTTCTGAAAACTCTGTTTCCATCTACCTCTTCTGGCTCTTACAGTCTTTCAAACAGTGCTTTCACAATGATTCCTGAGCCTTGGGAGGCAGAAGTTTGTTATAGGGGTCCTATTCAGGGATAAGCACTCTACAGACTCTTATTTTCTGCACACTGGCCAGTTGTAGTTCTCTGTGTTAATCATCACCTGCTGCATAAGGAAGCTTCTCTGCTGAGATATGAGAGATGCATTAATTTATGGGTATACAAAAAGTCATTAGAAATCATTTTAGTACTATAAGTCTTTAGCAGCATAGTTGTATTGGGCTTTTCTCCCATGACCTGTGGAGTGTCTAGTCTCAGGCTCCTAGGCTTGATATCAATGTCAGGTAAGGACTCCATCCTGTGAAGCAGACTTTAAATCCAATTAGAAAGTAGTTAGTTGCTCCTATAATATTTATGCCACTATTGCAACAGTGGGCATATCTTCTAGGCAAGGTGTTGTAGCTCGCAGAGTTTACAACTGGATATGTCTCATGCTGAATTTTCTCTTCAGGTAGTTTTTATAGTACTTTCAAGCACTATGAAAGCTGGATAGAGATGAGGCTTTGAGGTCAACACCAGCTTGACTTCTCCTTGTTTGTTCTACAGTTCATGTATATAGTATCTTAAAAAATAAGGTCTTTCCATGAAGTTCTGGCAAGTAACCAAAAGCAGGGGCAATAACCAGTAATTTTGATGGTCTATAGGATCCCTGGTCAACAACTTAAAAAATGGGAATCCATTCCTGGAATTGGACTTTTACTATATAAGCCTATGCTATCTAGTAGGGACTATGTCCCCTGTTATAAGGTAAAGCCTTTTGATCTCTTTTTATAATATATGTATATATTTTAAGAAGTTTATTTTTCATTTTTTACAAAAACTTTATTAAGAATTTCATACTGGCCTTAGAACAGAGTATGTTGCTAACAGGCCCAAGGACATTTTGACTTTTTAGCCAAGAAACTGGCTACATTTCATTGGGATCTTTTTACCCTAACTGCCTAGCCAATTCCTACCTCCTATTCTTATCATGCCGTCCTCTGAAGGGGTTACCCAAATTGCCAGTAGGGACACGGACTTCTTTGTTTTCTTCCATGCTGAAAAGGGATGCAGGGTGAGGCAATTGGAGTACCCCTTCAGTGGGTCTTTCTAAAAGACTCCTAAATTGCATAACTCTTATCTCTAAGGGGAAAAGAAAGTTCTTGAATCCTGACTAGGAGATGTGAAGGATAAGTAAAGGCAAGAGTAATTAGCATTACATTCCCTAGACAGGGAACTAGGGAAAAGTCAGAATAGGGCAATTTTCAAATGTTCATATGAGAGTCCATTGGAATTTCTTGACAAGGGCTAGGCTGGCCTTGAACTCACAGAGATCCACCTGCCTCTGCCTCCCAAAGGCTTGCCCCTCATCCCTTTTAATCCTTCCTGCTCTATTAATCACTTTTCTCCTTTTATAACATTGGATTCTACCTCCTCTCCCAGGCGACCCCCCCCGCCACTTTATGGCCATTTATAATTTTGACATTCTTAACTCACTCAACAAATGGAGTAAGTATGGAGTTCACAGAAATCCCTTCTCAGAGAGCCAAAATAGGTTTGCCCATAGTAATTAGAGAAACTTAGGAGATGACCTGATGTGCTTTTGTTTGGTTTATCTATTATTTAAAATTAAACAATTTATACAAAATGCTGGGAAATGAGGTGCAACTAGGGTATGCAGTGGGAAAGAGATGTGAAGAGAGATCAGTGACTTTTTTCTTCCTTGGATTGTTTACATTAAAACCTACATTAACACTTTTTGAATTTTGTAAAAGGAATTAACCACCAAGAAGGACTGACCACAAAGCATATGTGAGTGAAGGAGGAGGAGGGTTTTTCAATCCTAGAGCTTTAATTAACTAATCCTGGTCTCTCTGCCCCCTTTGATTTGTAAGTTTTATACACAACTGTAGTTAGCTCAGGAGGTCTTGTTATTCGGGTTTAGCTAAAAACTGTAGGTCTCTTCGTAGAGTTTTCTTTTTAAATTTTGATGGGGACATTGGCCGAACAAATATTTCATTTTCCTCTTAACTCTCTTTTAAGCAAACTGACAGTGCAAGTGTGGTGATGAATGGCAGCTGACAAAGTGCTTCAGTATCTGGAGACAGCAGGGCACTGCAAGCGTGGATGAATGGAAAGGTTTTATTTCCTAGCACAGGGAACAGCCATTTTGTACCTTTCTGTTGTTCTGTAGGAAGAAAGACCTGGTGTTTCTGGATCTGATATCTTTTTGTAGATAAAGTCTCTGTATGTATAAGAATTAGAAATTAGTAAAACATTGAAAATGTGCAGTTCAGACCAATGAAAATATATCATAGAGTACTTAAAAGACAACTATTAAACTTACAAATATTTTTAACGTTACTAAGTTTGACAAAAAGAAAACAACTCAGTTTCTTTTAAATATTTATGCTTTTAATTGCTAAAAACATGTAACAATCAATGGTATTAATTAAAATACAAATAAACTTGCTGTTTTTACAAATTCAAAAAAAGAAACTACATCTCTAATGAAAATATATCATAGAGTACTTAAAAGACAACTATTAAACTTACAAATGTCTGCCATGAAAAATCCACTGTGGACCTTTAATGATGTCAAACACAAATTTTTCATGGATGCTTGGTATTTGTTTGTAGTGATTCCATGCATCATTTTAGAAAATAAAAGTAAGCTTTTATATTTTATGAAGCTCTAAATTATAATATTATGAAGTTTTGCTGAAAAAAAAACTATAAGACTTGAGTTACAGAATGCCAGAGCTGTATTGGTTTGAGAAATTTTTATGTATTTTATGTTAATAGATTTTAAAAAGAGACAGAAAAGATGAAAACAGAGTTTCTGAAAGCCATGTCTCTAGTTGGTGGTAGAGTCAGGATTTGAACCCGGAATTCCTCACTCAGTTCCTATATGGGTTCAACGCTGCCTTCTCCCTCAGCATTGGTCCTTCTGATTTGCTTGGTCTGAGAAATAAGATTTAACAATGTAACCCTTTTAACAATCTTATTTAGCAATATAACCTTTTGTATAAACGTTTGTATTTATTTGTTCTGTAATGAAAAGTGCATTTTTGATATTCTACACTGCAGCAAATTAACGGCAGCTCCCTAAATGTATGCTTTGTAATGACATTTTGAATAATTTAGATTAAGCAAGAGCAGAAGTGGAATTGTCAAATCAATGCATTCTGTGACTAATAAGTTGCTAATTTTCTTAGTATTTCTTGCACTGTTCAGACTCTTTTTCCAGGACTGGACTAAGCCTCAGGAATGCTCATATTGTACTATGCTGTTTTTATTGTCTCCTAAAATTCATGAAAAGTGAGTTTTCTGTGAATCTTGTTTTGTGTCTTTGAATTTTTTTTATTCAGCATATTTTTTGTAACTAGTGAATCCTCAGACCATTTTCAATAGAACTCAGATCTTTTAACTCAACCATATTTAGAAACTAGCAGGTGATAATGCAGCTAGTTTGTTTCTGTTCAGAATCTATTTCTTGCTGCAGAAAGATGCAGCCTAAATCCCATTTTCAGTGTTTATTACCTCTCAGAAGCGGTGAGCAAGCATCTTTCCTCGTCCTTTTACTTGTCTGTCTTGTCTATTGGCTATCTATTGTCCATTGTTGTCCCAGGTTGGCTGCCAATGGCATGTTTCTCAGCCACTTAATAACTTTACTTAGACAGATTTATAAGAAGCCAAGTGCTGTCAAGTCCTTGAGATGTATAGATTGAGGCATTCCTCCTCTTCTCCACTGGTTTCAACTTTATGGTGTAAGTCTGTCTCCTTAATAGCACTTTGGTCTTAATAGAGTGTGTCTCTCAGGGTCCAGCATCCACTACATTGTTGGAGCATGTCTGATGCTCATCTCTTCTGAGCTGGACTGCAGTTAAATAGGAGCAATTTATTTCTTCTGTTGTCAATATCACATTTCATGAACCTGAAACTCATTACATGTTTTTCAAATTACCTTGCTTGGCTCTGTAAGGGCATTTCCTATTTGCCACAGATCATTCTTTTAGATTTGGAAAGAAGTGAAACTTTGTTACACTTCTCATTGGTATAATAAGGTGTCATTTAGGTAGGACTTCTGACTGTAGAAACTACTCTTGATGGGTTCAATAACAAGGACAGTGCTTGTGGAACTTTTAGCTCACAATGTAATAGAAAGACCACAGGTACATTAAGAAGTTCCTAGACATATATAAAGACCAGAAAGTTTTTCTCCAAAGGAATTTTAGAAATGTATGTAAGGGCATAACTATCAGTCTTATCAAGGCTATTCCTAGGAAGATATTATAATACCTGAGCACAAGTAACATAGTTTGTTTATTCTCCCAAGCTCATTTTATATTTCAGTTTGGGCCTCTGTTATTTTTATACATGCTTATTTAGAACAGGAATTGATCTACTAAGACCCACCCTCTGTTCTCATATGACTCAAAAGTTCTTAATTATTTTTACACTTTAAGTAGTTAGTAATCATCTGAAGAATATTATTTTATGATAAGCAAATGTTTATCAAATTCAAATTTCAGTGTCCATGACAGAGGTACACTCTGTTTGCATATTGTCCTTGGCTGTTTTCAGGTCACAATGGCATTGTTCTACAGCTGCAACAAAGGCTACTTGTCCTGAAAATCCTAAAATATAAACTCTCTGGATCTTTACAGAGAAAGTTTGTCAAATCTTTTCTCTGGAAATTAATAGTAGACAATCAGGCATAAGTCTCTTCTTTTGCCAATTCTGTTACTTAGAGGAAGTAACAGAAACTGATAGTAGAAACTTATAACAAGAATTGCAAAATCAGGGCTGGCCTTTTGCCCAGATGATGTTGCATAAATGATTTATAGAATATAGCAAAGTTTCTTCTTCCCACCCCCCAGTGTTTTAGTGTCCTGTCAAGACATAGCTATCTTATTCTTACCTGATCTCTTTCATCTTGTTGGCTTGATCATAAAGTAATAGGGTAGACATAATTTATAACAGTCTACAGAAACATATTTTACAACCACATGAGAAACTTAGAATTTAATTGGGAGGAACAATGACTCTGCTGTTTGTACTTGAGTTTGGCATTTGAGCTTTCTCATTATATTTTTAGGTAAGGATGATGAACCATCTGCTCTTTGAGGCCTGTGGTAGGAAGTTTTAATTCTGTGTGCCTTATTATAATTGAATTTACTAAATAAAGGGATTATTATTAAGGCACGATGCCAAAATTCTGTCTCTAGTGAACATTATTCATCACCCATCAGTACTACCTAGAATGAAGCACCTTGTGTGTGTGCGTGTGTGTGTGTGTGTGTGTGTGTGTGTGTGTGTGTTTATTCAACTGAAGGACAAAGACATGAAACACAGGTGCAAAAATTAGATCCTCTTTTGCAACCTAGAACTCATTGTTCAGTATGAGTTTTGATACAAAGAAGAAGGAATATAATACCAGCAGAACTGAGCTGGCCTGGCCCCCAACATGCACCAGTGGACTCTTGCTACCCATTCACACTGGCAAGGTGGAGCTGAACTGCTCTGCCTGACCATGCACCAGGTGGCACCTATGGTCTGCTATTGGATCATCATCTTCAACCAATGTTGTCAAGACCTAGCATTAAGGAATCTGAGGCGTCTACAGATTTCGGGAAATAAACTAGATGACACTGGTGGAAAGCTGTTATGTGAAGCTATGAAACTTCCTGACTGTCATTCAGGGAATCTTGCATTGGAGGCCTATGAGCTAATTAGTGCCTGCTCCGAGGACTTAGCTTCTGCTTTTACCCACAGTAAAACCCTGTTGTGAATCAACCTGTTGGAGAACACTTTGTCCACAGTGGAGTCATTGTCCCCACTGTGCCCATTGTGCTACAGAAACAGCCAAAGACTAAATGCATGCACGGACTGTGAACAGCTAACTTTGATGAGGAAAAACAAGTGTTTCTGACTACTGAAAAAAAGAGAAATCCCTACTTGATGTTCTTAAGCAGTGTGTGAGAGAAACAGAAATGAAGGGTGAAAATCTCATTTCAAAAAACCCGAGTGTATTCTGACCCCAAACCACATACAAGAGAAAGGGACCCTGCCCTTTCTTTGGCAACCTCTGTGTAAGAATTAGGAAGGCAAAAGAAAAATGAGGAAGAACCCAATGGAGGGATGCTTTTGGAAGCCCTTGTCAAGAAACTCCAGTGGACTCTCATATGAGCTTTTGAAAACTGCCCTGTTCTGACTTTTTTCTAGTTCCTTGTCTGGAACTTGTAATGCTAATTACTCTTGCCTTTACTTCTTCTTCACATCTCCTATTCATGATTCAAGGACTTTCTTTTCCCCTTAGAGACAAGAGTTGTGCAATTTGGGAGTCTTTTAGATAGACCCACTGTAGGGGTAGTCCAATTGCCTCACCCTGCGTCCCTGTTCAGCATGGAAGAAGCCAGAGCAGTCTGCGTCCCTATTCCCTATTGGCAATTTGGATAATCCCTTCAGAGGATAGTGTGAGAAGAATAGGAGGTAGGAATTGGCTAGGCATTTAGAGTAAAAAGACTCCAAAGAAATGTAGCCAGGTTCTGAGATAAAAGTCAATTAGGCCTGTGGCCTGTTAGCAACACACTCTGTTCCAAAGGCCAAAAATGTCAAAATGTCAAAAGTATTTGGGAGCTTGTATATAATCCTTAAAAAATTTTAGGGTTATCTCTTCAGATGAGGGAATGTTGGAGGGGAGGGAGTGGGCATGGATTTGATCAAAACACCTTATATGCATGTATGACATTCTCAATAAAGTTTTTGTAAAAGTCGAAAAAAAAAGAATTATAGATCACTGACACTAATGAGATACGATTTCTTGGGCATCCAGCTCAGAGGTGTTGTGTAAGACAAATGAGGCTATTCATTTGCTAATAAAAGACATGAATTCATCTAGGGAGTGGTGGGGGATTATTGGGTGATAGTTGAGGTGGGGGAGGAGCTCTGAATATAATCGAAATTCATTATATGAAATTCTTGAATCAATAAAATTTCTCTTAAAATGAAAAATAATACTATTTAGAATGAAGGAGATACATAAAACTCACTTTTGAATTAATGAATAAGGGGGCTGGAGAGATGGCTCAGTGATTAAGAGCACTTGTTCTTGCAGAAAACCTAGGTTCAGTTCCCAGCATCCACATGGTGGTTTACAACTGCCAGTAACTCCAGCTCCAGGGGATCTGACACCTTCTTCTGGCCTCCTTGGGCAATTGCACTCACATATGCACAAACATACAGTACTATTTAGAATGAAGGAGATACATAAAACTCACTTTTGAATTAATGAATCAGGGGGCTGGAGAGATGGCTCAGTGATTAAGAGCACTTGTTCTTGTAGAAG
>NW_008348573.1:673841-678290 GCF_000622305.1 Nannospalax galili | reverse complement strand
CTTCTCCCATTTCTTCTTATTTCCAAAAAATGAAGACTATATTTTCAATCTTTCAGTAAATGTCTATATTAAATTCTAATAACTGACCTATTCATACTTACTTGAAACAAACGCCCCTTTATTATGGTTGATCATCTAGCCTCAATCATTTATTTCTCTATCATCCTAATCTTTAATTTTTATTTTTAATTGAATTTCTATGTATTCCATATAATAGATCTTAATCAAATTTAAACTCTCTCCTCCATCCATGGCCCTTGATAGACCCCCCCCCCCCCGTAGATTTCGTGCATTCTGTCATATATGCTAAGTCCTATCCGGTCAAACATTCGTACCCAGATGTCCTTCAGTGAAAGTTTATCCACTAGAGTCTAGTCAGCTTTTCTAGAGTCTTTCTCTTAAAGAATATCTTCCCTTCCTCACCCACCAGTAATCAGTTGTGAATAGTTCCTAGGCTAGGTTTGGGGCATGTTGCCCATTTCCCTCATTCTGTGCTGGGTTTTTGTCTAATTGCAACGGCCTGGGTCTTGTGCATGCTGTCGCTATTGCTGCAAGTTCATATGAGAAGTTCTCAGTGACTTGGAAAGCTCTGTTTCCTTATGTTCATGCACCAACCCTGGTTCTTACAATCTTTCCACCTTGTCTTCCACACTGGTTCCTGAGCTGTTCCTGGGTGAGGTTTAATATAGGAGTCCTGTCCAGGGACACATACTCTGAGGTCTCTTATTCTCTAAAGCTTAGTCAGTTGTGGCCTTCTGTGTACATCACGCTCTGATATATGAGGAAGCTTAGCTGGTGAGAGTTGAGGGATGTATTAGTATTCTCTCTACTCCCTATTCTACCATGTTCCATAAGTCTTAGGTGTAGAGGTTTTGCAACTGGTCACACACAGAAAATATATATTTGAGAGATGTCCAGATCTATCATCCTAATCTTTTACCCCTGCAAACCTTAATAGAAAATAAAATGCCTAACTTATCCTAATATCCTAAGAATATAACTTTATTACTTTGGTCTTATAAACAAAAAAATGAAGATGGAGTCCTCTCAAGACACATCAAAGAAGAGAAAACTTCTCCCACCATCAGCACTCAAAGCTGACATTCTAAACTACTCTTTGACTTTCACATCTACTTATAAATATTTCTTAATCCTCACACATGCATAACTTACAAAAGAGTCTTGTCTACTAGCATATGGGCAAATACTGACTGTTCTTATATTACATTATGTCTCTGCCAGGCTGTGGGATTCCCACAGGAGAAAGCTAAGCGCTCAAGAGGGTTAAGAAGCAACTCTAGGTTACTGAATCAAAGGGAAAAAGAAAAACAACCTCTATTTATTTTGAGGTAATTAGAGGACCATCAATGATAAACTTTTATACTTTGAAGATTTGTGAAGAGCCAGTGCTCTATTAAGTGTCATTTGATGGTGTGTCTGTGCTGCTGTCATGGGCTTGGCCCTTGGAAGCTCCTGTTGGTCCAGCTTTTCAACCTTCAAATTCTCCTTTTTTTCTAAATGGCAAATAGGCATATGATTAAATGAATAAATGGTAGTCTTTTCACAGAAAGCTTTTAACTTTGATCCTCAAGAAATGTTAGCCTTGAAAAAGAAACTGATGTGAAGGAATCTCTCCCTGTATTTTAATGTCCTAAGTCAGAAAAAATCTTCATATATTAGCTTTCCAAAGTGTAGAAGACAGAAAAAGTTGCTTTTATGTCTTGACCTAACAGTTGATTTGCTGTGTTATAGAAATTTAGTAATACGTTCTTTAGCTAAGACACTGTAACATTTCACAAATGCAATATGGTAATTACAAGTAATTGCAAAAGACACCTTTATTTATCATTCTTGCTCTGTCAATTAGGAAGCAATGACTATGGAAGGGGTAGTTGTTACAAGTGTGGAATCAAAAAAAAGAAACCCCAAACCAGAAAGTAAACCTAATTATTTCAGAAATAGATCTATGTAATTTTTATGAGTCTATTTCTAACTTCTGAAAAATTTCAGCAATGAAATTTATATTTTGGTTGTTGATCAGACTTTAAAATGGCATTGACAGTAGACAGGGCAGAGGTAGCAGACTAGAGACCTAAGCTTATTTCTAGATAGCTGGAATACTGAAGTCAATTATTGTTAGAGATCAGATGGGTGAAGTAACACAGGGAGAGAGGATGAGTGGACTCAAAGATTGAGAGGGTAGAAATGGGACACAATAAGAACTGGTCTCTAAACCAGTCTTCTGATGCTGGGTAAGTTCTAGCTGTTATATATTAAATGGAAACCTAAACTCAAATTCATTTAAATAACAAGATTTTAAGGTAGGGAACAAAGTATATGTTTATTTTGCCATGGGGGAATCACTAAAGCAAGATAGCTACACATCTGAAGGTATCTTCTCTGAATCCTGAGTTTACCATTTCAGACATACCAATCAGCTTCTGGTTCATTGACTGAATACTTGGGAAAAGCTATTTCATGCTAAATGTTGTATTTATCATACAGAAATTTTTAATTGTGTTGGAGAACATGGTTCCAGTAATAGAAGTAAATTATGATCCACTTGAGAGCAGGTTGATTTATTTGTATCCAAGGAATGAATGCCTATTTCTATGGAGGAAAATATATCATATCCTTGCCCCTGTTACATTGTATGGATAATGCACACATTTATACTTCTAATTTGCCAAATTTAAATGTCAAATTGACATCTTCATAGGGAAGATAAGTATAGTCTGTCTTCTATTATTCTTTCAATTTATTTAAATCAATGTACAACATTGACTTGCTCAAGTAAACAACCCCCATCCATGTTCATGTAAGTTTGTATTGCATCATACACACACACACACACACACACACACACACACACACACACACAAACAAAAAAAAAAACAATAAAAAAACTAAAACCCTTCAGGATAGCAGGAAGGGAGTTTTACTATGAAGAAGAAGGTGTTTGGGGAGGGAGAAGGGCATAGAATGGGGAGAGTAAGGGGAGGCAGAATACTATCAAAGAACATTATGTAAATATGAAATTGTCAAATAATAAGTAAGATAAAAAACATTCATATTACTATAGGTGTAGAAGTGTTATTGCCTGTTCAATATGTATTAATCTATTATTGACTGCATTTCCTTCTATATTTAATTTTACCTGAAATTGATAATATTTTAAAATGTTTTTGTAAATTTTTCTCTGCATGTTATTTTATGTCATTTGTTCTTACCAAGATTTTCATAAAATTTATAAAATATTTGATATAAATTCAAATGTATCCTCTTTATTGTTTTTTATGGAGATGCTTCTTGAAGTTAGTCTGTCTTTTATTTGAAGTCTGGGCTTGGATATTCTTGCCTGAAAAGTGATCATTGGGGCACTTCTCTGTAATACCCTTCTTGTTGGAAGGCTTGTGCCCTATGGCCTGTGTGCAGATTGTCCCTTTGTATTAGAATATGCCCTCTGTTTGGTATTGGTTCAAGTCTTTCTTTAATTTCTAAAGAAAAGAAACAAGATTTTGTCTTAAAAGGTATTTATCTAAGCAGGTCAAGATAGCACACACCTGTAATCCAAGCACTGGAGAGGCTCAGGCAGGAGGATAACCATAAGTTGAAGATGACCCTCGTCTATAGAAAGAGATCTTGCCTGCCAGTAGATGAAGAAATAAAGGAAATTTGATATATATTCACAATGAAGTTTTAGTTATCAGAGAGGAATGAAATTATATAATGTTCTGAAAAATGGATAGAATGGCAATCATTGTATTAAACAAAATAAGCCAGATTCTTAGAAGTAAATATCACATTTTCTCTCATATGTGGAATTTAGATAAAAGAAAAGACAGGAAAGTAAAAGGGGGAGTGTAAGGATGTGGGGGCAAAATAAGGAGGATGCACTTAAGAGAGGTTAGTAGGAGTTTTGCTAGACTTAAAATATGTTACATGCACATGTGAATTTTTCTGTTGTTTATGCATTATTGCACATGTATGCACTTGTGTGCACAGACATACACACAGAGAGAAGATTTCTAGAAGTGGAATTGTGGATTGGTTTCAAATGTATATACTCATATTTTGTTAAGGTGCCAAAGAATTGTTCCATAAATGTTGTCCAGTCTTCGCCCCAGTTTCAAATGTTCCATGTTGTTTGTAAGTGTCACACTGACAAGTCTTTACATTTAATCTTATTGTCAAGTGCACATACCTATTTCATAAGGTGTTAATTTGCATTTTCAAGAATATTAATGAAGTGAAAACTCTGTTTATATATTAGTTGGCCATTTGGACTTATTTTTGACATAACTATTTCTTTCCATTATTTTCACTTTATATTGGGTTATTTGTCTTTTTCTTATTGACATGTCAGAATTTTTACAAATTCTCGGTGAATCTTCTATACATCAAATGCATTACAATTATCATTTCTCACTCATTGCTCCCCTTCTGTGG
>NW_008348573.1:672598-673586 GCF_000622305.1 Nannospalax galili | reverse complement strand
TTTTAAATAATGTTACATAACTTGTGAAGTTGTATCCCACTGTCAATACTTTTCTTTCATATGGGTTTATATTTAGCCAAACATGTTCTCTGAGAGGAATATTCTTCCTCTATGCTACAGTTTCAGCTTTAAATTAGGTTACATGTTTCTATTTGTGTAAGAAGGTTCTCCATTTTCTTATATTTCTTTGACTGTGCATTTATCATTATAACTAGGCTCAGTACTCTAATCTGAAGTCCTAGTATCTCTTTGTTTTCCTTCTTCAACTTTCTTCTCAAGATATGACTGACAAATATTGGCAGGTTACACATAATAGTAGAATTGATTTTTCTCCCACCTGGAGTTTAGTTTAGAATCTATATATTGATTTGGGGAAAGTTACAATGTATAATTTTCCTGCCCATAAATATATACATCTCAATTTATTGAGAACTTCTTTGGCTTTTGTGATTAATTTTCATGGTTTTAATCTGTTGAGATCTTAAAACCTATTTTTAAATTTATTGTTTGTGTTTCCACTCTAGTTTTCTATTTCTGGTAAGATACATATAGCAAAATATAACCCATCTTAACCATTCATTCAGTTGTAGTAAATAATTTCATAATCATTGTACAGCCACCACCCTCATCCACCATTTGACCCAGTTATACCACTCCTTGGCATATACCCAAAGAACTCATCCTATTGCAGAGACACATGTACATCCATGTTTGTTGCTGCTCTTTTCACAATAGCTAAGAGATGGAAGCAACCTAAGTTTCCTAAGTGTCCTAAGCAACCTAAGTGTCCCTCAATTGATGAGTGGATAATCAAGATGTGGTTCATTTATACAATGGAGTTTTACTCAGCAGTAAAGAAAGATGAAATTATGAAATTTGCAGGTAAATGGATGGAACCACAAACTGTTATACTAAGTGAAGTAACACAGACTCAGAAAAAAAATTGACGTATGTTCTCCCTCATATGTGGATCCTAGAACCAGACTCT
>NW_008348573.1:644648-671947 GCF_000622305.1 Nannospalax galili | reverse complement strand
AAAGGAGCCAGGGGCTCCTCCCAAGCCCATGTGACCCCTGAGGAACAGATCCTCAAATGACCTTAAGAGTAAAAATAAATCGGTTTTATCTGGACCAACTGTATGGCCTTAAACGCCCAAAAGGAAAGTATAAGCAAAGTTAAATGGGCCAACATAACTTCATAAGAGTCCATATGTATAGCTAAAGGCTACATAACAAGCAAAAATGCCAGACAAGCAATACCTTTTGAGTTGTTGGCCAAGGTGGCCAAAGGGATTCCCAGATAGTAACCCAGCATTGAACGGGGAGAATGAACAGCTGACCCCAATCTTATCCAAAGGAATATAGACAACTGATTACCGCTAAATGAGAAACAGCTGAACCTCCTAAAACAAGGACCTCTAGATAGGCTGACTAGATTCACCAGAAGGGCAAGTAGTGGAGAATGGCTGGGGGTGCTGACAACACAGCAGACAGTGGCAGGGATATCAGAGTATAGGGGCTCTAGTGGGGGGAGGGAGGCTATGGGAGGGTGCTACCTGGGAATTGGGTGTATAAATAAATTTTTTAAAAAAAGAAAAAAATTCTTCAAAGCATAAAAATTTACTTCTTGATAATTGGTAGATGTGAGAAACATTACCATTGAGATCTACCTGATGACTTTGTATCCATGCTCAGATGCCAAGGAGCTTGGAGGGTGGCCGAATGTGACTAGTAATGGTCAGATATATAGAGATTATAAACGCATGTGCATCTTAGTGTCAATTGTATTAAAAATGAATTTTTCTCTAAGAAACTGTAATTTAATGAAATGGAGATCTTTTTCAAAGTTTAAAACCTCATTTAATTTTATGTCTTATAGGGTTTATATGGAGTCCAATATTGTATAACTGTATTAATTCAACTGTGAACCTAAAAATTTACAGCCAATTTTGAAAGAGCTGCATCTTAGCTCTGGAAATTCTTATTGAATATGTCAATGCTGTTGTTATGAAATGCTTCTTCTAATTATGTGATTATTAAATAATTAAAAATAAATAAAATTTTATGTTCTTTAAATTAGTCTCTCTCTCGTGTGTGCGTGTGTGTGTGTAGGTGTGTGTGTGTGTGTGTATGTGCATGAGCCATGGCAAATCTGTGGAGGTCACAGGACAAAGGTCAAAGAACAACTTGTTAGAGTCAGAGTCAGGTATCAAACTCAGATCCTTATGCTTGGTGGCATGCATTTTATTCATTGAGTCAACTTGCTGGCCCCAAATAATGCTGCTTTGAATGTAGGAGTGCGAATGTCTCCATGACCCTGCTTTTATTATTTTTGGCTGTATACTCAGAAGTGGAATTGCTGGATCATGCAATGATCAAAATTATGAGGGTACTGACACATTTGAAAATGTTTATATTTTTGGTCCTTATGTTTGTGTGTGAGCATGTGGAGGTCAATGGATTCCTTCATGTGTGGGTCCTTGTCTTCCATGTTTGAAACAAGATCTTTTGTGTATAAAGGGTCAGCAGGACCACAAGTTTCTGGGGATGCTCTTGTCTCTGCTTCCCATCTCACCGCAGGAGTACTAGAAATATACTACTTCTCACTCTTAATGACCTGAAATTCTAAATTATTACCCAAAACTTTATCCTTTTTCCCCGTTGCTTGCAATGAGAAATCAGGCGATTTCCTCTCATCGCCACACCAAATTTCAGTCCATGCCTATTTTTGAACAACTCAGGTAAGGGCAAGGAAGACTTCTAAGAGAAAAATGGAATAATAATGCAAGGACTTAACTATTGCTGGCCTCTGGTTCTTAGACTTAGATATGCAGGCTATGTTTAAGAAATTTGGCTACAGAATCTTGACCCAACTATATTTGGGGAATATAATTGTTATCTTTTTATCACCTTTCAAACTTTTTATCTTTTGATTACTGCTGCTTACCACATCTCAGACAGTTTGCCTACACTTTTATTTGTTGTCTGTCTTTACAAATTCTTATTCAGTTGAAAATTATTAATATACAATGTCTGGAATTTTTTCTCTCATGATGATACTGATGGACTTAATAGAATATTTCACAAGATCACATAACAAGAAGAAGGCAAGAATGAGTCCAAACATGTTCCTTTCTTTTTTTTTTTTTTTTGGTGTTTTTGAGAGAAGGTTTTCCTGTAGACTCAACTGGCATGGACTAGGCTGGCCTCAATCTTACAGCAATCTGACTGCCTCTGCCTCCTGAGTGGTTGAATTAAAGTTGTTTGCCATCACGCCCAGTTTATAAACATGTCCTTTATGTTTGATTTTCTTTCTTTTGTATATACTGAGAAGTGAAATGAATATATGAATATGTGACAAAATATATGGTATATAAAGAAATTGAATGGAATACATAGTTGTATTAAAACCAGTTCATGACGTGGAATGCATTAAATCAACCAAGAGCTATTACAATATATGCTTTTCCAGCAAGACTCCAGGATCCTCCTTTTTTTGGTGTGACTCTGACTGAATACCACCACTGCTCTTCACAGATAAAACTGGGGCTCCACGGCACCTTTGACTGATACTTGGTCCAGTGGGGTCCAGCATCTATGAGAAAAATCATTCTTAAGTTGCCACACTGAGAAATTAAATTGGTGAGGCTTAGCAATTATCCAGGCCATTTTACACTAGCAATACACAAAGTTTGATATACACCTATATTTTCAATTTTTAAGACTTTAATATGTGAGTACTGTGTTTGCATTATTTGCATCCTTCTCTATTTCTTATTTTTTTACACACTCTTTCTAATGCACTGAGTTCTTTTAGTGGTGCTCTTATGCACATAGGTTTAGGGATGCCCACTTAGGATTAGATAACCTCTCAGGACCCAGTCTCTGTCTCTGTAGAAAGCCTATTCTCCCTTCTTCAGCATCCATTGATTGCCTGTACCTCTTCATTTTGAGGTGGGGCCACTTAAAATTGCCACCATCCACCTTGGCATGTCAACTGGTTTTTTTCGTTATGAAGATCTTGTTGGGCTACCATACAAAATTGCCGCCATCCACCTTGGCATGTGAACTGGTTTTTTTTTGTTATGAAGATCTTGTTGGGCTACCATATTGTGGGCATTTTGTTGGTGTAGCTTCATTGTCATGCCTAGAATGCATTGTCTAGAAGTAGGTGTCTTGTACTTCTGGCTCTTACATTTCTTTCTGTCATCTCTTCCACAATGGTCCCTGAGTCTTGGGACCCATGAATAAGTGCTCTGCAGTCTCTTATTTTCTGCTTGTTAGCCAGTTGTGAGTCTCTATGTTAAACTCTATCTGATAAGGAAATGTCTCTGATGAGCATTGACCAATGTCTGTCTTAAACTATGGGTAGAACAATAAGTCAAAAAGAGTCATTTTAATACTATATTTAGCAGAATAATATTACTATACTCTACCTTATGGTCTGTGTGCTGTCCAGTCATAGTTTCCTAGGCCTGACATCAATGTCAGGTATGTGTGTACTTAGTTCTATTTTGTGTTTCACAATTATGCCTCACTTGTTTTCTTTTTATAGCCTCTTGGGTATGGTTATTTCTTTCTTCAGACCACTGTACTGCTTCTAGCATCCCCTGTATGGCTGTTTTGATGAACATGAATTCTTTCAGCCTATTTATATTATGGAAGATATTTTTTTTCTCTCCTTCAACTATGACAGACTGTTTTCCTGGGGAAAGTAATCTGGGTTGGCATCTGAAGTCATTTGGAACTTGGAATACTTTGCTCTGAGCTTTTCTGGCTTTCAACATTTCAGTATTCTCTCTCTGTTCTGTATTTTTAACATTTTTCTTATGATACGCCATTAAGGGTTTCTTTTCTGGACTTGTCTATTTTGTTCTGTGGGTTTCTTGCATCTGTATGTGCATGTCTTTCCTTAATTTTGGAAAGTTTTCTTCTAGAATCCTGCTTCATATCTGGCCAATGTCATTGACCTGAGAGTCTTCCCCTTCCTTTATGCCTATAATTCATAGTTTTGGTCTTTTCCACTCCTGCATATTCCAGGCCCGTGTTTTAAAAATATTTTTCATATTCTTTGCCTGAGTCGTCCAATTCTTCAACTTTAAGTCTTGATAGTCTCCTTTTCCCTTTGATTCAGTCTGCTAGTAAGACTCTCTCCTGTATTTTCTAATTTCATAATCAATTTATTTTCAATTTTGTTATCATTTCAGCTTGAATCTTCTTCAATGTTTTTGTCATGAATTCAGTTTTCAAATTCTGAATTGTCTTTGTTATTTTATTCAGTCATATATTTGATTTTCGTCAGCTTCAGTCAGGTGTTTTTCTATTCTCTGAGTTCCTTGAGGTATTTGTGTGTTATATAATGTCTGGAATCCTTTGATTATGCTTAGTAATGTTCTTTTTAGTTCTGTGTCCTGGAGTTCCACTGGGTAATTCTCACTGTAGAACACTTCTGTAGGATTGGTGGAATTTGGTGGGGACAAATTATCCTGGATTTTCATATTATTTCTGTTTTTGAGATTTGACCTGGGAATATGAATTTCTGTTGTTGGTTGTATGTTTGACATGAAATTATAGCCTGCCTTTGTTGAATGGAAGTTTGGCTCTGTTTTTATTATTACTGTAGCTTGATTTCTAGCCAGACATGAATAATTAGTTGGTCTGTGCTTCAGGTTCTCACTTTTAACTTTTAATTAGAGAAACAGGAGCGATTCTAGGCTGGTGTTTGAGGCAAGTAATCACAGATGAGATTGTGAGCATGGAGATGACAGTGGAATGCACCAGGTCTAGTTAAGTCAGTTGACTAGTCAGGAGGTGGAGCAGTACTTTCCAGGCCTAGTCCTGGACAAGGAAGATGGAGGAATGACAGATCAGACTAGCTCATTTAATTTACTTTTTATAGAAGCTAGCTTACTAAGTATGAGATGGTATCTCATTTAATTTTTATTTGTGTATATTTAATGATTAATAATATTGATAATCTGTAATGTACTTATTCACTATTTGTATATTTTCTTTGGAGAAGAATCTGGAACAACTGTTCAGGGCCTCTTCCCATTCCTGAATACTGTTTCTGTTATTTCCAGCTGTCCTAGAACTCACTATGTAGACCAGGCTGGCCTCGAACTCACAAAGATCCACATGCTTCTGCCTCCCAAGTGCTGGGATTAAAGTCGTGTGCCACCATGCCTGGCTAAAATATATTTTATTTTATTATTTTTATTTTATGTGTATGAGTGTATTGCTTGCATGTATGTGAGTGCACCCATGTTGTGCTATGCTGCGGAGGTCAGAAGAAAGCTTCAGATTCCCCTGGAACTGGAGTTAAGGACAGTTTGTAGCCACCATGTGGGTGCTGGGAATCGAACCTGGGTCCTCTAAAAGAACAGTCAGTGTTCTTAACTGCTGAGGCCTCTCTCCAGCACCTTGTTATTGTTCTTAATTGCTTATATTATCTTCAAAATCTAGATACTTATTCTTTATTGGAGATGTGAATTGTAATTGCCTATTTCCCATTTTGTGTGTTGCCTTATTACACTAAAGATGGTGCCTTATGACACATGCGTTTTATTAGCATGCACTCATTGTATGAAATACTACATCTTATTGTGGCACCGTTGTGCATGTACATCAGGTTTAGCCTGTCCATTACTCATTCCCATCCTCCACCTGCTGTTTGCTCTCACTGCTTCCCTTCTTCTCAGTCCTTCTGTTTTCAAGTATTCTTTTTCTGAAGTCTCAATTTCAGAAAACATGTTAAAGTTGTGACATTTAGTTTGTGGAGGCTGGCTTAATTTGCTTAATATGACAGTCTTCAGTTATATCAAATTTCCTACGAGTAACATATTTTTGTTCTTTTTTTTCAATGAATTATAATACATATACCACATTTTATGGTTCATTCACCTGCTGATGAGTACTTAGACTCTTTCCATAACTTAGGTATTACAAATAGTGCTTCAAAAATATGGATGTGCAGTTATCTCTGGTACATGATGACTTAGATTCCTTTGGTATTTACCTAGGTGTGTGTCTCTGTGTTGAGTGTGTGTGTGTGTGTGTGTGTGTGTGTGTGTGCGTGCGTGTGTGTTTAAACGTTTAAAAATGTTAGAGTTTTGGGGAGACTCTATATTTGTTTTCATAATGGCTGTACTAATTTACATTCCCACTAACAGTGTACAGTATTCTTTTTCACTGCATCCCTACCAGAGCTTGCTTTTTTCTTTTTTTTAAAATTTTTTTATTATTTTTATTTTATGTGTATGCGTGTATTGCCTGCATGTAGGTAAGTGCACTCATGTTGTGCAAGGCCTGCGGATATCAGGGGAGGCTGTCAGATGCCCTGGAACTGGAGTTACAGATAGTTGTTAGCTGCCATGTGGGTGCTGGGATTTGAACCCGGGTCTTCTGCAAGAACATTCAGTGACATGGGTGAGAGATATGGTATCAATATCATTGTCATTTACATTTCTCTGATGGCTAAAGCTGTTGAACATTTTCCATATATTTATTGGCTATTTGTACTTCTGTGAACTGTGTGTTCAACTCATTTGTACATTTATTAATTGGGTTATTTCATTTTTCTGTTGAGTTTTTTTAGAAAAGCAAATGTTCTCCTTATTTAATAATCTCTGATGTTAAAATACAACTTATGATATCTACATCAGTAGAACCCTCACTGCTCAACAGTGCTTTGGAAGCCCAGCTTTTGAAGGATAAGAGAGACAGAAGACTTCTGTGGGGCAATGGCTGTCAACTCTAGAAATGGGGCATGAGAAAGTGCTGTAGAGTTGGGTTCTGAGCAAACAAACTGATTTTACTTAATGAAGACTTTAGTAATGATGCCACAGCTAATGAGGAATTAAACCCAAAATGAATATTATTATAGACAAACTATCAGTTGTCTACAGTAGTTTATTTAATATGAAGTTGAATAAGTTTTATTTCAAGTCAGAGTTGAAACCACATTATTTGTTTAATTTTTTGAGTTCTTTATATATCCTGATTATTATTTCCCTAAAATGAATAACAAGCAAATGTAAATGTATTTTGCCATTGTGAAGGCAGTCTTTAAGTGGTATTGTTTGCTTTGGTATGTAGTAACTTTGTAATTTGCTGCAATCTCATTTACCAACTTTATCTGTAATTTCCTGGGCTATTGTATTCTTTTTTAAAGGGGTCACTACTTATTCAAATATCATTAGAGTTTCCTTCTGGCAGCTTCAGCTTCAGATCTTTTATTAAGATCCTTGATCCATGTTGATTTCTGAACCAGGTGAGAGATAAGGCTATAGATTTTTTTCTTTTACATGTGGATATCCTGTGTTTTCAACATCTTTTATTGAAGAGGTTGTCTTTCCTTTAATTTTGTTTTTAGCCAGATGTCAAAAAATAATATGGCTATAGCTGTGTGGGTTTATTTCTGGGTTCTCTATTTTGTGACTTTGGTATACATGCATTTAAAAGATCCTAAAGACTTCAATAATTCTTAAATCCAACAAACATTTTCAAGAAGTATCAGGCTATAATATCAATATACAATATCCAAAGATTTCTTAAATACCAATAATGAAGGTGCTGAGAAAGAAATCAGGAAAACAATACAATTTATAATAATTAGGGCTAAAATATCTACAGATAAACCTTACAAGGAGGTAAAAACCTACTACAATAAAAACTCTAAAACACTGAATAAAATTTAAAGAAGACACTAGAAGATGGAAGGATATCTCATGTTCACTAAATTGGCATGATAAATGTTTATGCTACTAAAAGATATTTAATCAAATTTATAGTAACATTATTAAAATAAATAGAAAAACATTATCCAGCAAGTCACACAGATGGACAAAAGACTCAATCAGCCAAAACAACCCAAAGCAAAAAACAATATGGGAGATAATGCTAGAGATAATATTGGAGATAATAGCTAATCTCGAATTATATTACAGAGCCATGGTAACAAAACCGTCTGGTATTAGCACAGAAACAGAAATACCCATGAATACTAAGTTCCGCTTCTACCTAAGAAGCTAAATGCATATGATAGCTCCTGGGAGAAGAAGAGTCAGTCTTTTTAAGTGTGTGACTGCTGGTAGGCCAGTTATGCAACAGGCAGGCTCCACACTCAAAAATATTTGCAACACAAATAAGACTGTATGAAGGTAAAAAAGAAAAAAAGAACTGGAAGTTGGGTGGAATAGGAGGTGGGGGTGGATCTGAAAAGAGTAGGCAAAGGGGAAATATGATCTAAATACAGTTTTTGAAACTCAAATAATATAATAATAATTTTTTTTTGGTCTTTTTGAGACAGGGTCTTCCTTTAGCCCCAGCTGTCCTGGAACTCACTATACAGAGATTTGCCTGCCTCTGCCTCTCTGAGCACTGGGATTAAAGATGTGCACCACCACACCTAGCATAATAAAATATTTTAAAAAGAAAATATAATAAAGAGTATAATCTTTTAAAGGACAACACTTGTAAAAAGATCATTTCTTTTAAAATATTTAGTTAATTATATGCGTGAGTGCGTGCGTGCGTGCGTGCGTGTGTGTGTGTGTGTGTGTGTGTGTGTCTTGCCATGCACGTGTGAGCAGATTCCTGGAGAGGACATAGAAATGTGGATCACTTGATCTAGGCGATGGGAATTGAACTTTGAACCTCTGCAAGAGCAACAGACTTTTAACTGCTAAGCCATCTTTTCAACCCCTTCAAGTTTCTTTTGAAGTCACTGATAAAACAAGCTTCTTTATAGTAAGAATGAAAATGTGAACATCCTTTTCATACTGATGCTTATCATTGTTAGATGTGTAATGGATTATTACTTGCTGGTCTTGTATCTTCATTTTGTGCTGGATTCATTCACTTATTAGTTTTGTTTTCTTCTGTCTATATGAAATCCTCAGGGGTTTTCTGCTTCTGAGCGCATATCATCTACAAAGAGACCTTTCTATTGGGTTGGTCTATTTCTTTTCTTGCCTATTTGCCCTGGCTAGAATGTCCAGGGACACCTTAGACTGGAGTGGCTAGAGAAGGCATCCTTGACATTATTTTTTATCTTAAAAGAAAAATCCTATACTAATTTTGCTATTAAGGATGATGTTTATTGTGAATTTTAAATATGTGTGGCATTTATTATTTTGAAATTGGTCCCTTTTATTCCTACTTTTTGAGTTATAAACAAACCATACTTTTTAATTAAATGCACTTTTGTATTAATTAGGTTGATTTTTCTTCATATTGTGACTATGGGGTATTACACTGAACAAGTTTTATATACTGAATTGCATGTATTTCATGAATAAACCCCACTTGGTCATAATATACAATTCTTTAAAAGGCTTCTATACTGGGATTACTAAATGAGAATTTTTGCATCAATGTTCAAAAGATCTATTGACTTTTGTGTTTTTGTCTGATTCTGATATCATGATACTGTGTATTTTGGAATAAGTAAAAAGGAGACAGGGAGTTTCAATAGATTCTTATATTGACTTTCAAATGAACATTTCATTTTCAATTCTAAGCTTGTCAGTACATTAAGCTTTTATTGTTTCTAATAAGAATTAACTGATTTTTACTAGGGGCTATGCAGTGCAAATAGATAGAAATAAATTAATGTATTTAGTATACCAAATTTCCCTTGAATTCAATTATGTTTCATTAATCTTTGTATCTTAATTACCTAGCCCCAAGTCATATATGAACTTTGAAATGAATTACTTTGTCAATTAAATAATTTCTTGAAAAACGAGAAAGGCATTTTAAATTAAATATGTAAATGTTTTTGATTATTTTAAATAAGAAAAATTTAAGAACTAAAACTGTGCATTTGTATAAGCATTTGTTTTCTATCACCTCATACAATGACTACACTAAGATAAATACTGGGGTATATTAAAGTGTTGCTTAAGAGAATATATGATTATCTATTACTATGAAAATTAGGAATGCCAAATGAAATTTCTCAGTTATTAAAAAGTAATGTAGGTAGCTCATAGAAAATACTACTTTAGACAAATCTTAAGTAGGATTTTTTAAATTGTTTATTATTATTTATTATTTTTTTATTTTATGTGTATGAGTGTTATGTCTGTATGTAAGTAAGTGCACCCATGTCGTGCAATGCCCACAGAGGACAGAAGAGGCTGTTTGATCCCCTGGGACTGGAATTACGGACAGTTGTTAGCTGCCATGTGGGTACTGGGATTCAAACCTGTGTCTTCTGCAGGAACAGTCAGTGTTCTTAACCATTGAGCAATCTCTCCAGCCCCTTAAGCAGGATTTTTTAATGAAGCAGAGTCCACTATACCCTTCTTTCATGAGAACAACCTTTAAAGGACTGTGTATGGAAAAAGTAGTGCTGACAATATAAAGACTGTGTCTGTCACAAGGGATGTGGCTCAGTGGTAGATCACTTGCTTAGCACGTGTGAATACCTGAGTTTGGTCCCAGCCCTGAAAAAAGTCTCTAGCTTAGAATCTGAGTACATTTGGGCATTATGCTTTGATTTACCTACCATAAATTTAGTAAAGGCATCTCTATTGACATCATGATTCTGTTTGTGGTCTGAAGAGTTCCCTGAATTGACCACTCGGATACAGAGACTCAGGAAAACTTAGCTGCTTTATTGAGACTGACCAGCCAGGGATGCAGGCAGGCTTGGGAGCTGCACTGTGATCCAGAGCTGTGGAAATGCAGGGCTATTAAGCACAAAAACCACAGAGCAGGGGATTTCTATAGAAACTATAAACAGAAGAACCAGGAAAGGATTTGAACAATCTAGGGCTGATTTCCAGAGCCTTAACCTATATAGCCGTTGACTAGCTTACCTGGGGCAGAACTTTCTTCCTCTTCTGCCGCAAACCATTTCCATAGAAACCGTAAACAGATGTACCAGGAAAGGGGATTTCCAGAGTCAGGCAGAGGGCAGCTCTTTTTCAGAGGACCAGGGGAAGGGGGTGGGGGGGGGGAGTCTGAGGGGCGCTCTCCTTCAATTCTTAGGTAAGTTTTGTAAATGTCATTAAAACAAAAATATTAACTTATCATGAATTGAAATAGGTAACATTTGACTTCATTTGAAATATTAATCTAGGATGATATAAAGAAGGTGGGGCTGTGGTAAAGTATTACCTTGTGAAGTACAGATAACTATTATTTCCTTAGCTGGCCAGTGATGAGGTAATGAGTTGCAATAGAAAGGGATACGGTCTCTAAAATGTGTCAGCTCTAGTTTTAGACATGAAATGGTTTTTGAGATCTCAACCATTTTTGTGTTCACATTAAAACAATTAGTTATATCTACATAAGAATAAGCATAATATTTGCAAAATCCAGTTAGTACCTACTTGTTATTTAATAGAATTTAGCAGCTATAATTTTAATCTACTTTTTTGTTTTCCCTTTAACACTCTCTGTTGGCATTCTGTTTACTCTTAATATACTGTCTTATCATCTTATAGCTTAAAATTTCATCAGCATTCCAGGTAACTCTTCACCTGTGAGTTATGCCCTTTGCATGTACCCTTTCTTCTAAACACCTGCATTTATTTTTGTGTGTGATTTACCTTAATATTTTTAAAAACTTTTTTCTCATGTATACGATTGTTGAACCTTATATATGTCTTTTAAAAATGTTTTATTTATTATTTTCATTTTATGTGTATGAGTGTATTTCCTGCATGCATATAAGTGCACTGATGTTATGCAATGCTCATGGGGGTTAGAAGAGGGTGTCTGATCCCCTGGAACTAGAGATATGGATGGTTGTTAGCTGCCATGAGGTTGCTGGGAATTGAACCAAGGTCCTTGGTAAGATCAGCTAGTGCTCTTAATCACTGAGTCTTTAGTCCTGAATCCTGGTGCATTTCATACAACACACCTCAATCATATTCAGGCCCTGTCCCCCATCTGCATGACTATATACAGAAGCATATAGCTCCCTTGCCATATTTCATGCATTCTGTCATGCACATTAAGGTCCACTGAGTCAAGTTTGTGCACCCAGAGGCCCTTTGATGTGAATTCATCCACAGGACCCTGATCAACCTATCTAGAGTCACTCCCTTAAAGATCAACTAACCCTCACTCAGCAGTAATCAGCTGCCAATAGTTCCTTGCTTAAGTGTGGGGCCTCCTACCCATTACCCCACCTCTATGCTGGAATTTTGTCTGATTAAATTTGCATGGACCTTTTGCATGCTGTCACCATTGCTGTAAATTCATATGAACAGGTTCCCAGAGGCCTGGGAAACTCTGTATCCTTATTATCATGCACCAACCCTGGCTCATACAGTCTTTCCTCCTACTCTCCTGCAATGGTCCCTGAGCCATGAGTGGGTGAGTTTTAATATAGGAATTTTATCCAGGAGCATGCATTTTGCAGTCTCTTATTATATACAGTTTGGCCAGTTGTGGTCTTCTGTATACATCACACTGTTGCATGTGGAAACTTGGCTGGCGAGAGTTAAGAGATGTCTTAGTATTCTCTCTACCCCTTGTTCCACTATGTACTGTGAGCCTTCGGTGTAGAAGTTCCATTGTAGATGTGCCACTTAAGGCTGAGCATCTCAGAGACACTTGTTCTCTGTGTTTGACCACTTGTGGAACCCTGTAATACTCTCCATTTTTGTAAAAAGAAATTTCTTTGATAAATGTTGAAGAGAATATTATGCAAGATGCTATGGGTGAAAATCAGTCAATGTCCAGCATCAGTTTTAAAGCCTAATAACCAGAACAATGAACAGTACAACAAACTCTAGTGGAGCAATAGTGAAATTTTTATCTGGGAGTAATAAATAGCTATCTAATTGGACTTAAAATTCTCTCAATGGGACAGAACTCATGGGAGGCATTGTAAACATAGCCAATGTAAACATGGGTGGAGAGGTCATAGATCCTAGAGAAAACCCTACCTCTGTCCCATTCCTAGACAAATATGTCTTACTGTATGCTAACTATGGATCTTTTTATTTATAGTCAAAAAGGTTTTTTATTGAATTTTTGTAGTTTTCATGTAATATAGTTTGATGATTTTAGATTCACTCCCCTATCCACACCTCTTCGTACTTCTCCCTGCCCAATTTAATGAACTCTCTTATATTCATATATTCATATAAGACTGATTATCTTTAATTGTAAATCGACACACTTGTGTTGAAGGAGCTTCAAGTATTGTCTCTACTGGACTAGGCTGTGGCCATGTCTGTGATGCATTTTATTGATTGTTGAGTGATTTGGGAGGGCCTAGCCCACTGTGGGTAGTCTCATCCCTAGGCAGGTTGAGCATGAGCCAGGGGAGCAAGCCAGTAAGCAGTGTTCCTCCAAGGCCTGTGCTTCATCTCCTGTCTTCATGTTCCTGCCCTGAGTTTCTACCTTAGCCTCCCTCAGTGATGAACTGTGATATGGGAGATGTGAGCCAAATAAACGTTTTTCCTTCCTAAGTTGGTATTGGTTAGAGTGTTTGTCACAGCAGTTACTAAAGGTGTTATAAGGAAAAGTGATTATTTTCCTATGTGAGTGAAGCCAATCAATTAAGTCTCAATGAACAAAACAAAACAAAAATAGCCCCTAAATGAATAAGAACAACTGTCTTCTGAGGATTACATGTTCTTCCGAGGAGTGGGGCCTGCTGCAGAGAATTGGCTGCAGAGAGTTAGCCATGGAGGGAGGAGCATGGATGCCATCTTGGAAGGGAGTGGCATGGAAAAAAATGGCCCTGTGTCTTGCCTGAGTGGATGTTAGAGGGGGCATTCACTGACCTGGGGTGAGATTTCAGGTCCACAAGGGTGAGCAAAAGCAAATGGAGACTGGGGGTGAGGCACAGAAGCAATCTGGAAAGGTGAGCCACTGAGCCACAGAGTTGAATGGGGAGCCGGGTGTTTGCCTTTGTAAGTTACTCTGTTTACCCTACCCAGGATATAAACTACGAAAAATTCAGATAATGATGTGTTATGTGGTTTGTCTACCCGCGCCAAGAGCAAGGGACCCTAGGAGACCTCGGGTGGCACCATCTATCCAGATTGTCTTTGAACTCAAGACCACAGTATTAACTCTGTTCTGGGTATCTATCTTATAGACTTACCTTGCAAATTTCAGATTTGTCAGCTCTAATAATCTTTTATAAAATTTTTATTGAATTTTTGTGGGTTTCATATAATACATATTAATTATATTTAGTTGCCCCTTTCCCTATCTGCACCCCTCCCCATGTAGCCCACTCACAGGACTTCGTGTTAAGGACTATCAAGTCATGTTTGTGTACCCAAATGTCCCTCAGTGTAAGTTCATCCACTGGAGACTGTTCAGCCTGTCTAGCCTCATTCCCTTAAAGAAAATCAACTCTCCTGCATCCAACAATCAGTCACCAATAGTTCCTCACCAAAGTTGTGACTTCTTGCCCATTTTCCCAGTTCTATACTTGTTTATGTCTGATTGGGTTTGCATGGGTCTTGTGCATGCTGTCACAATTGTTGTACGTTCATAAGAGCAACGTCCCAGGATCCTGTAAGACTGTCTTTTCATATGGTCATACACCTCTCCCACTGTCTTTTTCAGTCTTTCTGACCCTTCTTCCACAATGATTCCTGAGCCCTGGGTAGGTGGCTTAATATAGGAGTCATATTCAGGGACCCATACTCTGTAGTCTCTTGTTCTCTACACTTTGACCAGTTGTAGCCTTTTGTGTTCATCACCCTCTATGGCACGAGGAACCTTTGCTGATGAGAGTTGCAAAAAGGATTAGTATTTTCTCTACGCCTTGTTCCTTATATTCTGTGAGCCTTAAGTGTAGAGGCTCCATTGTATATGTATCATTTTTGGACTGGGTATTTCCCAGATGCTTATTCTGTGTGTGACCAGTTGTGGAACTCTGTAAAAGTCTCTGTTGCAAAAGAAGCTTCTTTGATGAATGGTGACTGGCATACTTGTCTGTAAATATAAAGATCCATATTTAGCATATAATAAGAAATTATGTTTGTTTGGGGCTGTGGTAGACTTAGTACTTTCTCTAAGATCTGTGACCTCTCCAGGCACATGTATTTAGCTATGTTTACAATGCCACACATGAGTTACCTCCCACTGAGAGGGCTTTAGGTCCAATTAAGTAGCTGTTAATTAACCCTAAGATAAAAGTGCCACTACTGCCCCAGTATGGTTTACTGTGCCAGTTATTGTTGTGGTTATTTGGCTTTAAAGCTTGGATTGGATCATTGATGGATTTTTCTTCCTTTGCAGTTTGCATAGTGTCTTCCAAACCTCTGAGAGTTAGTTTTCAGGTCCAATAATCTTATCTATTTCTTTAATTAAAGCTCTTTCTTGCTATGAAGACACAACCTTTGCCTCTGTTTTTCTGGAGAACACTAAGACAATCACAGAGAACACAGGAAAAGTATTGTTTGTGTGAGTGTTGAAAGTGGAAGAAGGATTAGTAGATAAAAGGCACAGAAGTAACAGGAGAAAGCTTCCTACAAAGCCTCAGTCAAGAGGAGTCAAGGTCTTAAAGAATGAATAATATAAAGAGTATTGAGGAAACTGCCATGAAATAGGTTAGAAAATGCTGTAAAAATAGAAGTATGGAAAATGTGTGTTATTTGAAGAAAATGTGTAAGTCACTTTTTTTGCCTTTGACTACAATTATTAAAGTACTTCATAAAATTAGACCTATATAGCATTGGTATTAACTATAATTTAAGTAGTCATACTTTGAATAATTTAATAGTATTCTTTGTTCTCTTTACAGAGAGATGATCAAGAGTGAACTATTATGTGTGTTTTATTATCCAAACTCATAAATCACATATGGTTCAAGTAGATATTTGAACATGTGAGGAAATATCAAATATCTACCCTTATGAATCAAAATATCAGTAAAACATTAGCCCGACTAGAGTAAACATGACAAAAGTTCACAAAATATTTCAGTTAAAATGATGAAGAAGACAGACTGAGGCAAGTAGAACTAGATTCACATTATTAAATACTCCTTTGCTATTGTGCTTTAAAAGGTACATTGTGGCCTTCTGAAATGCCAGTGCACACTTTGTAAATTTCACTGCCCACGTATTCATTGAACAAACTTCTTTTGAACCTTTTAATTCTGTTCTGCATTATTTTGGGATTGCCAAATATTTATGAAACTATACAGCCAGTAGTGTTAAGGAATTAAGAAAAGGGGAAAGAGTAAAATAAACTACATAAAGCAAAACTTTGAAACAGTTTCATAAAGGATAATTTAAAAATAGCCCTCATTTTAAAAATCCAATTTATTTTAAAAGAAGGGACATGAGGAGCTGGAGAGATTACCCTATGGTTAGAACACAAAGTTCTACCGGAGGACCCAGACTCAGTTCCTGGCACCCACATAGTGGCTAACAAGTGTCCATAATTGCAGTTCTAGGGAATCCGACACCCTCTTCTGACCTCCATGGGCATTTCATGCACATGGTGCACTTGCATTCATGCAGGCAAAAAGCTATCACATAAAATCAAAATAATAAGTAAAATTATAATAAGAAACACAAGAACAAGTAACCACATTAGATGCTCTATTATTTGGTGAGTTCATTTTTCATAATTAAAAAATTGAGTGCAATGGTGAGAAAAATGTAGACTAACTATAAGATTCCTTCATCTCTAAAAATCTAGGAACTTAGCTATAGCAATTTTTAAATTTTCTTTTTCTGTGTATTTCATACAGAACAATGTTATACATCTTTATACCCACATCCCAAATGGCACCCTTCCATAGCTTCCCTCAATGGAGCCCATATACTGTCATCCCTGTTACTGCCCACTGTGTTGTCAGTGTCCCCAGCCATTCCCACAGAGCAAGTCCATGGGCTGAGTCTAGTCAGCCTATCTAGCCCTTTGTTTTAGGAAGATCAGTTCTTCATCTAGCAGAAATCAGATGCCAACATTCCTTTAGATAAGATTGGGGTCTGCTGTTCATTTTCCCAATTCTATGCTGGGTTACTGTCTACTTGAGTTTGCATGGACTTGTGTATGCTGATACCCTTGTCATAGAATCAAATGAGCAGGTTCCCAGGAGCTTGTAGGATTCTGTTTCCATATGATCATGTCCATCCTCCCTGGCTTTTACAATCTCTCCTCTTCCTCTGATGATGGTCACTGAGCCTTGGGTGGATGAAGTTTAATAAAGGGGTCCTGTCCAAGGACCATTATTTAGCAGACTCCTGATGTCTACACTTTGGCCATTTGTGATCTTTTGTGTTCCTGGCCCTCTGCTGTGTAAGGGTGCTTCATTATTGAGAAAGGATTCCTTAATGTCCTCTTCCTTATCCCTGTTCTATGTTCCATGAGCCTTAGGTTGTAGAGGTTACATTGCAGACATGTCCTTTAGGCCTAGGCAATCCATAGACAATGTCTGTGTGACCAATTATGGTACTTGGTTTTAGTCTCTGACTGCTAAAAAATGAGCTTCTTTGATGAGTGGTGACTGGAATATTTGCCTGTAAATATAAGGATACATATTTTGCACATAGTAAGAAATTATAATAGTCTAGAGATGTGATAGTTTTGGGGTTTTCTCTAAGATCTATGACCACTTCAACCATGTGTGTTAGGTTATGTTACAATACCGCACTTGAGTTTCCTCTCTTTGAGTGAGTGTTTAGTCAAATTAGGTAGCTGTTGATTGCCCCAAAGACAAAAGTGAGGCTACTGCACTAATGGAGTATGCTGTGTTGGCTGTTGATGTGGTTACTTGGTCTTGAAGCTGGTGCTAGATCATCCATTGATGTTTTCCCTGGGAACTTCCATAGTGTTCTCCAATGTGATGAGAGCTCACCTTCAGGGGAAGAGGCTTCGAGGTCAGATGCAGCTCTATTGCTCCAAGTCCTATGACTGATATATGTCTTCAGCAGTAGGGACTTATCTTCAAGTTCTTGGATGCTATAAAGGGCTGTGGAAATAGTCTGAGTAATTTTGGAAGTCTTTTGGACCACCCTAGCCAACAACTCAAAGGAAGATATCTTCTGTCTGGCATTGTTTCTTTTTATGTAGCCTTTAGCTATACACTTGGACTCTCAAAGAAATATACTGATCACTTTAATCATTGGTTATACTTTCCTTTTGGGTGTTTAAGAATATACAGTTGGTCTAAATAAACCAATATATTTTCACTCTTAAGATTGTTTGAGGATCTGTTCTTCAGGGGTCATATGGGCTTGGGAGGAGCCCCTGACACCTTTCTTTTTACCAGTTCCATCTATGTGAAGATAAGTCAAAGGTCTTGTGTGACCATGGCTATCTTCAATTGGAAGCATGGAGGAAATGTTTCCACTGTGTTGAACCTCCTCTTTGAAGACTGGACACTGGTTCAAATCCATCTAGTGGGTCTCCATGGCCTCCCAAAAGAAGAGGACAGGTGACTCACCACAGTTACAGGACATTCTGAGAGATGCTCCATAGTCCCCTGGAACTTAGTTGACCTTGGAGGGCAAGGAGCAAACACTGTCCTTTAAGGCCCTCTGGCCAGATTAGTATAGGCCTCAACGTATGGCTGTTAAATGTTCAATAAGATTAGTTCCTCCAGTTGGGTACTTTAATTTTTTTAAATTTTTATTATTATCTTTTATTTAATAACCACATGATTAGAAGAAGAATTTCATTACAGCTTTAACATATTCAGTAACAATTTCCAGAACAAGGATACATAACAAGAAACACTGCCAGACAAGAGATTACCTTCCTTTGAGTTATTGGCCAGGGTGGCCCAAAAGACTCCCAGACAGTAACCCAGCATAAAACTGGGAAAATGAACAGCAGTCCCTAATCTTATCTAAAGGAATATTGACAACTGATTACTGCTAGATGAGAAACAGCTGATCTTTCTAAAACAAGGCTCTCTAGATAGGCTGACTAGAAGATTGAGCAGATGGATAAGCACTGGGGAATGGCTGGGGGTGCTGACAACACAATGAACAGTAAAAGGGATCACAGTCTGGTACTTTGCATTACCTTGTGCTATGTAGATAAAGCTTGGCCAAAAACCAAATGCTCTCAGATAAACCTTGCCTAGACATATATTTTGTTGCTTGAACTATTTGTATGTATCATTTGTCAGTAGTTTGTTGGACTAATATGGCTCCCTCTAGATTTTTTTTTAAACACATAGGTATTATTTACTTCTCTCACTGTCTAACCCTTCCAGCATGGTTTCCCCATTTAAAGTGACCCCATTTCCCCATTTCTCCCTTGATAATATTCTTCTCCTATGGTCCCACCTCTCTTGAGCTCCTTCTTTCCCTTAATCCCCAAAATTCCTTGTATACCATCCTTCCCCCTCCCATTTAAATAACCTAATTTTTATCTATATCTCCCTGGTGACAACTTCTTCCTACTGTTCTCTCACCCGTTCTTTCTTTTCCTTTACCTCCCTGGTTCCTTTTCATTATCCTGGTTCCTGTAGTTATGTCTGGATACATACTCACTTATAAGGATTTGGTGCTAGGATCCACATATGCAGGAGAACATACATTGTTTGTTTTTCTGAGTCTGTGTTACTTCACTTAATATAACAGTTTCTAGTTCCATCCATTACCTGCAAATTTCATGATGTCAGTTTTCTTTATTGCTGAGTAAAACTCCATCATATAAATGAACCACATTTTCATTATCCACTCATCAGTTGAGTGACACTTAAGTTGTTTCCATCTCTTAGCTATTGTAAAAAGAACAGTAACAAACATGGATGTACAAGTGCCTCTGCATCAGGATGAATTCTTTGGGTATATGCCAAGGAGTGGTATAACTGGATCAAAGAGTAGGTTCATTTTTAGTTTTTTAAGTTATCCAGACTGCTTTCCATAGGATTGAACAAGTTTGCAATCCTACCAGCAGTGGATGAGTGTTCCCATGTTCCCATTTCCCCACATCCTCCCCAACATTTGTTATGATTTGTTCTCTTGATCTTAGCCAGTCTGACGGGTGTAAGATGAAATCTTAAAGTGGTTTTAATTTGCATTTCCCTAATTACTAATGATGTTGAATACCTTTTAAGATGCTTCTTAGCCATCTTTATTTCTTCTTTTGAGAAATCTGTTCAGGTCCTTAGCCCATTTTTTAATTGGGTTACTTCCTTCCTTGATTCTTTGTTTTTTTAGTTCTTTATATATTCTGGATGTTAAACCTATGTCAGATGTGTCACTGGTGAAGATTTTCTCCCAATCTGTGGGTTTTCTCTTCACTTCCTTATTTGTGTCTTTTGATATACAGTATCTTTTTAGCTTAATGAGATCCCATTTGATGATTCTTGACCTTATTTCCTGAGCAATTGATGTCTGGTTTACAAAATCATTTCCTACATCTATATCTTGTAGGTTATTGCCAATGTTTAATTCTAATAGTTTCAGAGTTTCAGGCTTCACATTGAGGTCTTTGATTCATTTGGACTTGAGTTTTGTGCAAGGTGAAGGGAATGGTTTAGTTTCATTCTTCTACAGATGGAGATCCAGTTTTGCCAGCACCATTTGCTGAACATGCTGTCTTTTCTCCAGTGAATGTTCTCGACCCATTTGTCCAATATCAGGTGGCTAAAATTGCATGTATACATATTCTATGTTGATGCATTGATATACATGTCTATTTTTGTGCCAGTAATATGTTGTTTTTACGACTATAGCTCTGTAATATATTTTAAAATCTGGTGTGGTAATCCCCCCGGCATTGGTCTTAGTGTTCAGGGTTACTTTGGCTATCAGAGGTCTTTTGTGCTTCCATATGAGTCTTAGGATGATTTTTCCACATTTATGAAGATTGTGATGGAGATTTTGATTGGCATTACATTGAATCTATAAATGGCTTTTGGTAGAATGGTCATTTTCACAATATTAATTCTTCCAATCCATGAGCATGGGAGGTCCTTCCATCTTCTGATGTCTTCCTCAATCTCCTTCTTTAAAGATTTAAATTTTTCATTGTAGAGTTCTTTAATGTATTTGGTCAGGTTCATTCCAAGATATTTTATTTATTTTTATTTTTTGAGGCTATTGTGAAAGGGAGTGTTTCCATGTACTCTTTCTCTGATTGTTATTGGTATATAGAAAGGCTACCGACTTTTAGAGAACAATTTTGTAACCTGCCACGTTACTGAATGTGTTAATAATTTCTAGGAGTTTTCTGGTGTAATTTTTGGCACCTCTTAGATATAATATCCCATCATCTGCAAAAAGGGATAATTTGATCTCTTCCAATTATTTTTTAAATTTCCTTCTCTTATCTTATTTCTCTTGGAAGAGTTTCAAGCACTATGTTAAAAGGGAGTGGAGATAGTGGACAGCCTTGTCTGGTTCCTAATTTTAATCATAATGCTTCCAGTTTTTCTCCATTTAGAATGATGTTGGCTGTGGGTTTGTTGTATATGTCTTTAATTATTTGAGGTATGTTTACTCCAGTCCGATTCCCTCTAGGACTTTGAATGTAAATGTATGTTGAATATTTGTCAAAATTTTCTCTACATCTATTGAGATATCCATGTGGTTCTTGTCTTTGAGTTCATTTATATGATCTATGATGTTTATTGACTTATGTATATTGAACCATCCCACCATCTCTGGAATAAAACCGACTTGATTATGGTGGATGATCTTTTTGATGTGTGTCTGTGTGTGGTTTGGAAGTATTTTGTTGAGAATTTTTGCATCTATGTTTATTAAGAATATGGATGTATAGTTTTCTTTTTTGGTTATAGCTTTACCTGGTTTGGATATTAGCGTGATGTTGGCTTCATAGAAGGAATTTGGAAGTTCTCCCTCCATTTCTACCTTTTTGAATAAATAAAGTAGCAATGGATATAAATATTTAAATGTCTGGTAGAATTCTGCTTAAATCTATCTGGTCCTTGGCTTTTTTCAGTTGGAAATTTGGTATTACTGTTTCAATTTCCTATTGTGTATGGGTTTGTTTAAGCTGTTGATTTAGTTTTTGGTGGTTCCCATGGTTTTAGATACCCATTCATTTCCTTTACTTTTTCATATTTAGTAGCGTATAGGCTTTTTAAAATATTCCCTTTTAATATTCTGGGTCTTTTTTGTGTCTGTTGTGATGTTTCCCCTTTCATCTCTGATTTTGATTCTTTGTATTGTTTTCTTTGATTCAATTTCATTGATTTCTGCCCTGATTTTTGTTATTTCTTCTTGTCTGCTGGATTTCGGTTTCGTTTCCTGTTGCTTTTCAAGTGTGTTGAGTCGCAATGTTAAGTCATTTATTTGTGTTCTTTCCAATTTTTTGATGTAGGCACTTAGAGCTATAAACTTCCCTCTAAGGGCAGCTTTCAGAGTGTCTCAGAGGTTTTGTTGTGTTGTATTGTCCTTTTCATTTGGTTCCAGGAATACTCTTATTCCTTTCATAATTTCTCCTTTGACCCATTCATTATTCAGGAGTGTGTTGTTTAATCTCCATGTGTTCCTGTAGTTACTAGGGTTTCTTCTGGTGTTGACTTCAAGCTTTATTTCATTGTGGTCTGATAGAATGCATGGGATCATTTCAATCTTTTTGCATTTTTTGAGGCTTATTTTGTGCCCCTGTATGTGGTCAATTTTGGAGAAAGTTCCATGGGGTGCTGAATAGAAAGTCTATTATTTGGGACTTGGGTGGAATACTCAGTAGATATCTATTAGGTCCATTTGATGTATGGTATTGTTTAGTTCAGATGTCTCTCTGTTAATTCTCTGTCCTTGTTGACCTATCTAATCAAGACTCTGGGGTATTGAAGTCCCCTACTATTTAACAAGTTAGGATTAATCTGGGTCTTAAAGCCCTTGTAGTACTGTTTTTATGAAGTTGGGTGCAGCAGAGTTTGATGACTATACTTCAGGATTGTAATATCTTCTTGGTCAATTGTTCCTTTGATCAGAATGAAGTATTTTTAGTTTGAAGTCTATTTTGTCAGATATTAGAATTGCAATCCCTGCTTTTTTATTAATGCCTTTTGCTTGGAATATTCTTTTCTATCCTTTCCCCTTAAAGTAGTGCCTGTCCTTGAAAGTGAGATGGCTTTTTTGCAGACAACAAAAAGTTGGGCTTTGTTTCTTAATCAATTCAATTAGTCTGTGTCTTTTGACTGGGGAATTCAATCCATTTATATTAAAAGTTATTAATGAAAATATGTATTGATTCCTGTCTTTTTTATTTCTTTTTGCATTCTTTGTGTAACTGTATTTTTCCAAATTTATACCTTCATTAAGTTTCTTTCTGTTACCCTTTGGGTATAGTTATTCCTTTCTTCAGCTCTTTGTATTGTTTCAAGTACTCTCTGAAGGGCTGGTTTTGTAGACATGAATTCATCCAGCATATTTATGTAATGGAAGATTTTTCTTTCCACTTCAACTATAATAGGCATTTTGGGTGAGTAAAGTAATCTGGGTTGGCATCTGTGGTCATTTAGAACTGGGAATACTTTGGTACAGGCTCTTCTGGCTTTCATAGTTTGCACTGAAAATTCATCTGTAATTCTGTTGTGTTTTCCTTTATATGTGACTTGTTGTTTTTCTTTTGCAGCTTTAAGTATTCTTTTTTTGTTCTGTACATTTAGTGTTTTTACTATGATAACTATGATGTACTATGGAGAGTTCCTTCTCTGGTCCTTTCTACTTGTTTTTCTATGTCATTCTTGTATTTATGTGGACATGTATTTCTTTAATTTTGGGAAATTTTCTTCTACAATCCTGTTGAAGATTTGGTCAATACCATTATCCTGAGATTCTTCTCCTTCCTCTATGCCTATGATGCGTAAGTTTGGTCTTTTATGGTGTCACACAATTCCTTCATATTCTATGTCTTCTTAAATTTTCCATAATCTTTGCTTGAGTGGTCTAATTCATTCACTTTATCTTCCAGTTTTGATTGTCTGCTTTCCATTTCATTCATCCAATTGCTGAGGCTTTCTCCTGTCATTTCTAATTGGCTTATTGAGTGTTTCACTTCCTTCTTCATTTCAACCTGAGTATTCTTCAATATTTCTAACTCTTTCCTGAATTCATTCTGAAGTTTATCCCTATCTTCTTTCAGTTCTTTGATTTCTTTGTTTGTGTGTTCTTTAATATCAGTGAATTCTTTTATCATGTTCATAATTGTTTTTTTGAATTCCAAGTCCTGTGTTATCTCTAGTGTGTTCTCATTGTGCTCTTCTACAGAACTGTTGGTACTTGGTGGGGATATATTTTTTGGGTTTTTTATGTTATTATTTTTTCTCAGTGACTTTGACATGTGGATTTCTTTTGTAGTGTCTGATTCTTGTGTGAGACTTAAACTTTTCTTTGTTGAGTTTAGGTCTGTTTCTGTTTGTAAACTTCATGTGCCTTTGTGGTTTACTTGTTGGGCATGAGAAGTTGGTTGGTCTAAGCTTCTGGTTCTCTCTTTTGATTTTTATATTGGAGGGGCCAGATGACTTTAGTCCTGCTGCTCAGGAGTTCTGACAGAGGCCCAATTTATATGAGGATCAGATGCTCTTAGGCTTTCTCCTAATGTCTATATCCCTCTAGTCAGCAGGCACAGTACAATTTGGGAGGATTTCTAGGTAGAGGTAAGATTCAGGACTCTCAGGCAGTCAGGGAAGGAGGCTGGCCTCAGGAATCCAGGTTGGGGTGAGACAGCAAAGGATGATGGCTGGTCTCAAGTATGCAAAGGTGAGGTGGGGGAGGCAACAGACTTTGAGGGCTCCAGAGGACTAGACTGAAGAATTGAGTTCGTCTGGCTGCAAAGGAACAAAAAGCAGAGTGAGGAATCTGGGTCAAGAAGGTAGCTCACAGTTCTGGGGTGTCAAGAGAAGAAATAAGCCATTGCCCACACTAGGAGGAGAGATGGGATGGGGGAGCTAATGATTAGCTTTTTACACTCACTCTGCTCACATACAGTATTGGTCTATATGATCATCAAAGCCAAGAGATGTTGAGACAGCTGAAGCCTCAGAAAACCTGCTGGGATAGTTCATATACCTGAAAAGTGGAGAACTGATGGTAGATTCCATCATTTCTAAGCTCAATTATGGGAATGCCAAGTGCAGGGCAAGAATGATGCTTCAGTATATCAGGCCAGGTGGGGGACAGTGAATTCAGTCTTTCTATCTTCTCCTAAGTTCAGATCCTCAGAGGGATGCAAGATGCCCACTTATATTACAGAAGGCCATTGGCTTTTTTGAAATGGATAATTTAAATACTAAATTTTCCTGGTAATAGGCTCACTGACATACTTCAGAAGTCTTATTTAATCAGATATCTGGGCATCCTGTGGCTCAGTTAAGTTGACATGTAAATTAACCATGGCACTAACTCCTAAAATTCATATTCTCAGAAATGAAACATAATCCATGTACTCCGAGACCATAAAGCTATGTAAAAAGTCATCCCTCCCATGGTAACAGTTCTCAGTTCCTCATATCTGTCTTAGTTTCATATTGGTATTGAAGCTTTTGCTGCCTGAATATTCATGTTTCTGAAATAGCAATGTTTTATGATTTTGCCTCTATTGTGATCACCAATTACTGTTGCTTCTTTTCTGTTTTAGGTAGCTTTGGATGATTTTGTTTGTTGCACTGGGTGACTGAGAAGACGATTAATTAGGAAATACTGAATCTCTCTGATACTGTTAATTGGAGTAAGAGGGAAAAGAAAACATCTGCAGCCTGGACTATGAGAAAGTTTCCATTCTGTTAGGAGAATACAAAACTTAAGGCTTCTTGTTCTCAGAAAGAATGTTGCTAAGGAGATGCTAACCTTTAAGTCCAGCTATCAGACTGTTTACAAAATCATATGTATACATCTTGTCTTCATGGCTGGTTCAGAAGCTCTGTACTAGGAGGCAGGATTCAAGGCAGGAAAAATTCACAACCTCATTGAGGCACTAGGTATTCCACACATCTATTTAGGATAACTAAAGGTGAACCTGCCTTCCTAGGGATGGTCCTATGACCATATGAAAGACCAGTGAAACTGGGAATGTGGGTCTTGCAAGAGATATATAGATTTTATAATCTTGACCAGTTAAACTTATGGAGCTATTTGCTACTCTAACATTCCCTTTCATACCCCTGTCTAGACTACATTTACGAATTTAATTTAATAAGATATTTACCTAGGAGTATTGAGGAAATGAGAAGTTAAATCACCCAAGGGCATGACCAAATTAAGTATTGTGATAAATCCCAGAGGTAGAGATTTAAATCTGTAGGGAATAATTGGTTTGATATTTCTTCAACCTTGAGATGATGTCTGAGTTTTAGTTTAATCTGCTGAATACTTCCCATCATCAATATAATCTTGATTATGTTGTAACGACATATTTAATTTCAAATAACACCAAGATTCTTAACTCAAGTCTCGTGTGGCTTCCACTCTTTCATACTGTCTGCCTTGCTCACAAGGAGAGAAAACAGAAACAAGCATTAATTTTAATGGAACTCATCAAGACAAAAAATTACCACTTTTCATCACATCCTTTTGTACTACAAACCCAATGCATAAGTTATCAGCACGTTTCTGTAGTGAATTTTCTAGCTAGCAATGTTTACCAAACAACCACAAACAAATGCTGTACTCGTGTTTTCTTACTAGCCTTCCCTTTCTTCATCGAGGAATGGATAATCTACAACCACGAATTAATTGTGTTATAGAACAAACAATTACTGAGAAGCAATTTGGTTTTAAAAATGAAGTTACAAGGGGAAACTTTGATTAATCCTCATGAAGTAATAAATCAGCCACAATGTCCCAACAGAAATGGCCTGTTTTTCACTTTTCTTGGGCACCTGGAGTTTGGTCCTGCTTCTTGAATTTCATACCCAGAAGATTAGTGAATGACATTTTAAAAGTTACAATGGTTCTTTGCTACATGTAAAACATTTCAAAAAATGTGCATTTTTGTTGTCCAAATAACATTGTTTTCTGTAAATGACAAGAATGAAAAAATGAGCTACCCCCTAATTTCAAGCAGTGTTATCTAAAGCAACAATAGTTCAATGATTTTGTTCTTCATTTTAACGACCTATGCCCAGGGTGAATGATTTATAATGTTTACTTCACAGTCACACAGTAAAATCATATTGTGAAATGATCTCTTCTTTTCGCATGATAGATTACTTTGAGTAAAATCAGACTAAGGTAATATCCAATATTTACCAACTTCTTCCAGATACATCTAAATTACAACGAACAGTAGGATCTTCTCTCTGCAAATTGCTTTTATTTCTTTCTTTCTTATAACCCTTCTAGGAATACTAATTCTATAGAATTATATGGATTATTTTTGCATGAATTAAATCTTTAGAAGCAGATATGAAATAGAATTTTAAAATGGGAATAAGATAATATTAATAATCTAGCCAAAT
>NW_008348573.1:614165-644548 GCF_000622305.1 Nannospalax galili | reverse complement strand
GTATATTATATATAAATAAATTAATGTCTTATTAGGCTTGATTTTGAAATCCTACTTCTCCTATAGGTCTAGGGTATTATGGTTGTGTTCATATTTAAGTTTAAAGATAGCTTTATGAATTAAACCAAATCAAAACAAATTCACAAAGGTTATCTGAGATTCGGAATTAATTTATTCGCCTGTGTGTCCTAGGATGTTTGAACTTCTCTCTGCTAATATAAATCAATACTGATTTAATTTTAAATAGTTTTGAGTTTCTAATAATCTTCAATATTTTTTATAGAGGAATGTAATGAGGAAACTACAATTTGAAGATTGAGAGTTTGCAATTTCCTTTACAAACCGAGGTTTTGAGAATATTTTTAATAAATAATTTTTTGTAAAGTAAGAGCTAATTATTTTTTTGAAGAATGCATTTTATGGGGTTTTAGTAATCTATAAATAAGTTCTGTGTAATAAACACTCGTTTTGCTTATGAACATACCTCATCTTAGACACAATAGTAAACATGATACCATTGAATTGTTGAATGTGTGGTATAAATAACTGAGGTGCAGGTCACATTCATATCACACACAACTGTAGTTGCATAGAATACCACCTAGTCATACCTTATAACAAGAAAATGTTCATTGAAAATTATCTTTATATTTATCTATGTTTTTATTGACTTTCTGTTTTATGGATGTGTGTGGGTACATATCTAAAATGGTGTAGCAGACAGAGGAAAACTTGCAGAAGTCAGTTTATTTCTACCATATGGGATCCAGGGATCAAACTCAGGTTGATAAGTTTGGCAGCAGGCATCTTTACTCATTGAGGCATCTCATTGACCCAAAATTTGTTTTTGAAAATGGTAGAAAATGAAAGTCAAAAGTAGATCATAGATACAAACTTAGAAAACAGTTTTTTTTTTTTAAATTAAAGGTTAGTTGGTCAAGCCCCCCCATCCAGGCTTGGTTACTAAGGAAACTGAGGTGTCACAGGAGAGCACTGCCACTCTATAGATATACTTTATATCTAATAACCTCTTGACACCACAAAACTGTGAACTTTTTTCATCATTACATGACAATGAAATTAGGAGGTGATGGAGAGTGCGATATATGTAACTGTGGGAGCACATTTATTTTAACATACATGTTTTATTCTTTCTTTCTTATGGCTAATTTCTTTTTAGAGAGGTAGTACCAAGATTGAGGAATGAAGAAATAAGAAAAAAATATGTAGACAGAGCAAATATACATAAGCAAATTGAATTAATTGAGAAAAACTTTATCCCTGGGTGTAGGATTTAATATGACTTTGAGAGTACATAATCACTGTGAGAACAATTTGGAAAATAAAAGAATGGTATTCCAGTTTGAGTGTATAAAAAAGATTAAGTGCTTTGAGCATAATAATAATAATAAATTCAGAAAAATAATGAAATTCACTCAGATGCTAATATTCAAGCACCAGGGGGGCTCCAGGAAAAATACAATAATAAAATCTAGTTTCCCATTAATTATGTCATTTGACAAACTGAACACTGAATTGCTTATGTCCAAGAGCCCTTCTATAGGCAAGATCACACACATACTCTGAGATGTTAGATGCTGGAAATCCATGTTCCCAGGAGGATTTTTGCCAATTAGTTTGGGACTAAAGAATCCTGCCAGGCATGAGGCTGCCCAGCAAGGTAGGAGATCAGCAAAAGGACAAAAAGAAATATTTTGTAAGAGAGAGTTGAAAAATCAGCAACTCAGCTGGCAGCAAAAACTATGCTTGAAAGTAATGTCAGAACTAGGAAGAACATTATCATTTTAGAGGACTTTCAGGGGAAGATTTGCCATTTTATATTAGAAAGTTGGGTAAAGATTATAGGATGTTCTTTTTCATTATAATAACCTATCCCTAATGAAAAAGCCAAGCATCTGCTTGGACATGTATGAAAAGGCAAGAACAGGATCATGATGAACCAAATCTTCACTTTAGAATGAGAAAACTATTTCTGGGTATGTAGACATCTGTACAGTTCATTAGATGGTCTTTTATTTTCTAAAGCCTCACTTGGAAATAAAATATAGTATTTAAGGAACAATTCCTACTTAAGTAATACATACCCAGTGTTTCAAGCATTTATTATTTCTTTATGATCAAAACAGTCAAAAATTTTCTCCTAGTGTTTTAACCAAATTGTACATTATTATTATTATTATTATTATTATTATTATTATTATTATTTTATCTATAGCTATTCACCTGTGTACATGCCTGAAGTCCTTACACTTAATTAATCATAATTTAGTAGTCATTGATCAACCTCTTCTTCCCACCTTGTTCATGGAATTTGAGTAGACTGATGGTTACTGAGTATTATTTTAAGCTTGAAATGGGGAAAACTCAAGTTTTTCAGCTGTCATTATAAAAATAGTTTTTAAGGCTGAGAGAAGAATGATAACTAAACAAAATATTTTGTTATTTTCTCAGGCTTTATGTAAATTATTTTAAAGTACATTTACTTTAGGAGATAATGTATCTAAATAAGCATAAAATTCTGTTTTACACTGAACTCAATCTATACAGGTTATGAAAATTTGAAGTATCATCAATTTAGTTCTGTTAGTATAAGTAGATATTTCCCTATACTTTATAACCAAGGATTCACGCACACACACACACACACACACACACACACACACACGGTGTGTACTTGCAATGTGTGAGTATACATGAAGTTATTTGTATATTTATACTACTTGTGTATTGTTAAGTAACAAACCATCTCAAAACCTGTTACCATCTGAAAATACTGTTATATTCATGGATTCAAGGATCATGGATTTAGACCAGGCATAGGGTGATTAATTGGCTCTTTGTTGAAGTATTTGGGGTCTCAAATGGGAAGAACAGAAGAGGAGGGAATGGCTGAACAACTGGGGATTAGAAGCATGGGAGTTTGGTACCAGGAACAAGATGTTTCAAAGTCTGGCCTCAACTGGTTCAACTTGCTACTTTGCTATATGACTTTTGCTTTTGTGTGTGATGGTGTTCTCAAAACAGCTGGGTTTCTTACAACAATAGCTCAAAGCATCAGGAGTGATCAGCTACAGTGATCAAGTAGAAGCTGCACTTTTCTCAAGAGTCATAAAGTATTACTTCAGATATCTATGGGTGAACCCAATCACAAACCTTCCCATTTTGAAGTGGAACTATTGTTGTAGGCAATTTAAAAAGAAAACTGGGTTCCCAAAGCTAAGTAGGGATTGGTTTATTACTGCACAAGGACAGTGACCCAAACAGAGATATTTCTCTAAAGCAGAACTCCAAACAAAGGAAGATTAAGTTTCTCGTACCCCATGAACAGTTCAGTTTTGTTGTTTGCCATGTATGGTAGCACACATATCCTGTTTGGGTACTCCATGCTACAAGGCCGTGATAGGTGGAACTGTGCACCTGCACTCAGGTACAGACTATATTGAGTTTCTTTTTCTTTGTTCTGAGAGGTTCCTGTCAAACTATAGTGCCTAAATGTTACTGGAAAAGAATGGCAATTTTTAAATGCACTTTTGTGACCCATTTGAAATCAACGTTTGCTTAAGTAGTGAGATATTGGTTGAAGTTCATTCTTTTTCTGTATGAAAAGTTCATATTTCAAAAGCTCCTTTTGTTGTTGAACAAAATATCATCCAGCTATATATAGTCTCTGCATGGACCACACCTGAAGTTGGAAATCATTTCCCCAAACATACACAGATCCATTAACAAAGCACTAAAACTTAACTGCTAAAGGGTTTCAAACACAACATCATCATATAAATTAATGCCTGATAAACAAGCTATGTTGACCCAGGTGTAACTTAAGAAACCATGCCTAGGGGCTGGAGAGATGGCTTAGAAGTTAAGAGCACTGGCTGCTCTTGCAGAGGAGGACCTGGGTTTGATTCCCAGCACCCACATAGTGGCTAACAAACATTTGTAACTTTAGTTGCAGGGGATCAAACACCCTCTCTAACCTCTGCAGTCATTACATGACATGAGTGCATTTATACTCATACACATAAAATAAAAATAATAAATAAAATATTTTTAAAAAATAAAAAAATCAGGACTCCAGATGGAACACTGCACACCATAGTAGAAATGGATGTTTCTTAGTAGTCCAAGTGAATAAACAAATAATCAAGAACCAAATGAAAAAACAGGAAAAGAGAGTACAGAGTTTAAAATTGCTAATACGAAGAACCCCAAAATTTCATTTTCATTATAATTATGGGTTATAAAAAGGAAAAGAAAACTGTGTCATATAGGGAAGGATGACATTTCAAATATAGATGAACAATAATGTGTTGAATAATAACAAAAAATCAAATAGAAGTTCTGGAGTTGAAAGGTACCTTATTTTCTTTTTCAATTGTTGTGATAAAATAATCTGACAAAAGCAACTTAAATGAGAAAGGATTTGTTCTGTTTCATAGTTGAAGAGAATAATTCATCATTGTGGGGAGGTCAAGGTGGCAGAAGCTTGAAGCAGTGGTCATAGCACATGCACAGTCAGGAAGCAGAGAATGATGAATTCAGGCTGCTGCTCAGACTCTTTTATCCACTTATACAACCCAGGATCTAAGCTAGGGAATGGTGACATCACACTGGATAGGTCTTCCCTCATCCATTAGTACAATCAAGATAATCCTCCACAAAAGCTGGGCATGGTGGTGCACATCTTTAATCCCAGAACTGGGGAAGCAGAGGCAGTTTGTGAGTTTGATGCTAGCCTGGTCTACCTATTCACACGAGGAGTTCCAGGTCAGTCAGAGATGCATAATAAGACCCTGCTTCAATTAAATAATAAATAAATAATCCTTCAAATTGACAATACCTTCACAGAAATAGAACAGTAAAGATTAAACAAGAAAGCACAATAGTAGATTTAATCCTAATGAAAACTGAAATAGAAAAGCAGCTCAACATAAGAAAAATAACAGGGCAATTGAAAATAAATACCTCACGGTTCTTTTGTTTATGATCAAAGATTCCAAAATCATCATAACAGATATCGGAGGAGGAAATGAGAAAGAAAATATTTGCTGAAGCTTTTTGAATAGACAAAAATGATATGTCCAAATGGTCGGTGCCTCCAAACAAGATTAACACAATGAGATTCACAGGAGATATATCATAAACTGTTAAGCATCAAAGGCAAAGAAAACACATCTTGAAAGTAGCCAGATCATTTCAATTCATCACAAAGACAAAATGTGGTTTGAAACTAGTACCATATATCTTTTTAAAAATTATTTTATTTAATATTTTATTTTAGTATGTGTAAGTGCACCCCTGCCATGCAACTCCTGTGGCGATCAGAAGAGGGCACTGGATTTCCCTGGAAATGTAGTGAAGAAATTGTTAGGTACCATAAGGGTGATGGGAATGGAACCTGGGTTCTCTACAAGGGCAGCCAGTAGCACCACATTTCTTAGCAGAAGTGACAGAGGTCAGAAGACACTGGGATGGCCTATGTAAAGAAAGGAGATAAACTGTCAATCAACTGATTTCCCAAATGTGTTCTTTCTTTCTTTTTCTTTCTTTCTTTCTTTCTTTCTTTCTTTCTTTCTTTCTTTCTTTCTTTCTTTCTTTCTTTCTTTTTCTTTCTTCCTTCCTTCCTTCCTTTCTTTTTTCTTTCTTTCTTTCTTTTTTAAATAATTTATTGAAAATTTCATACATGCATATAAGATGTTTCGATAAAATGCATGCCCACTCCCTCCTCTCAAAATCCTCCCATATATCCCCATCACTTTTTTTTTCTGATAACTTCAAGTATTCTTTCTTCTTCTTTTATTATTATTATTTTTTATGGGGCTTTTGGCTACTTTAACATTCCCCTCCCCGAAGAGGTAACCCTAAAATCTTTTAAGGATTAGACCATAGCTCCCAAATACTTTAGAAATTTTGGGGGTTTGGAATGGTGTGTGTTGCTAAGAGGCCAAGGACATTGTGAGTTTTAGTCAAGAAACTGGCTACTCTTCTTTGGGGTCTTTTTACTCTAACTGCCTAGCCAGTTCATACCTCCTATTCTTATCATGTGCACATCTTAAACCTTTTTTTTGCTTAAAAATGGTTTTTAATTAGGGCAGTAGTGAAAAGGCAGAACTGTAACCCAGGACTGGCAAATGCCTTCCCGCTGAGTTGCATCTCTAGCTTTAAATATTCACAAGCCTTCATCTTGATAATATGGAATTATTAAGTAAAATATATTATTTTCTGCTTGCTTTCTCCAAATTAACATGTCAAATTAAGAATTCTTCAAATATTAACTGTAATTTAGTTTAATAGATGTATTTATTAGATATATAAATGTCAAAACTGCCATGCTTCTGGTTTATCATTTCCATTTCATTTGTCATTAATTTTCTCACTTTATAAGACATAAAAACTCATTAAAAAATAGGAGAGGGCAATAGCTAGAAAAGGCAGGCCATCAAGTTCACTCTGTCATTAACTGAAAACACTTGTTCATTTGACCAAGTTTGATGTTGATTAAATTAAATAAAAAGCTTTGGCTCTTACACAGATTTTTTAAAAACTGTAAACAGCATCTGTGCCTTATGAGAGTATTTTGGAACTTGTTACACACTAATTTGCTACTTATTTTTAATCTGGAACCATGTTTATTTAGCTACAACTTTCGAAACATTTACTATAAAGCAGACATGTGAATTGTCACTGTTCACAAAAGAAGTTCAGAATTTCACATGGTGAGCTAGTTGCCCTTGCTGCCATTAGCTGATAGATGATCAAGCTGGAGCAAAAGTAGTGGCAATTGATATGAAAGAAGGTACTTTTTACAGAAGAATGATTTTTACAGATATTTACATACTTTGGAATGAAGACAAGAGAATTGGACAACTCAATTTCTTTCAAAAAATTTAAATATATATCGTGTATGTGTGTGTGTGTGTGTGTGTGTGTGTGTGTGTGTATGTGTGTGTGTGAACATGCATGCCACAGTACCTATGGGAGGACAAAGAACAGTTTGTGGTGGTTCTTTCTTTTCACCATATGAGTTCTGGAGAATAAACAGGTTGTCAAGACTTTGGTACGTGCCATCTTTTCCTGCTGAACCATCTCTCTAGCCCTGAATTACTTCATTTCTCATCCAAAGATATTTAAAACCAAATGAAAGATATCTCAGTTGTAGAATATGAAAGATTCAAAGAATGTTTAAAAACTTTATCTCTTCATAACATTATCTCTTCATAGGATTGCATAATTCCTTTTAACAATTACACAGGAATATTTGAATTCCAGCTCTGATTGAAATTTAGAATAGAATTAGGTCTCATTTCTTGAAAATCTTACCTTAGCCTTCAGTAGCAAACTATTCACATCTTTCACTTTATATATTCTAATATCTCTTGAAAACTCAATAATAAGTACAGCTATTTAATTTTTATGTTGTTGGTTTGTGTAGTTTCTTTCCTTTGTCCCAATGATTATATTTTAGCAAAATAATTCTCCTGAAGAGTTCCAGAATTGAGTGTTTATACAAATTCATAGATCAACACACATATACAATTATTGACTGTGCTAGAAGAGTTATACAGTTTATCTTACCATTACTAGTTAATCTTTAGGTAGGGCGTACCAGTTACAGGTTCGTGATATAGGATGAAACTCCCTATTCCATTCCAATTCATTGCATATTGGATGACATTTCAGTTGAGTCCTATATTTATATTTTATTTAATTTTTGCCATATAATATTTTAAGTTTAATCAAAAGTCAACTTAGAAAGGCCATTCTGCCTAAGGGATATTTTTCCATTAAGTATTATGACATATTGGTGGCCTTGAGGGATTATTGGTTTTTGAAGAAATATTAACAGCTGGAAATTTGCATTTTAATACAGTTCTCCTCAGCTACTCAAGCAATTTTATTTTTAAGACCTGTGACAGGTTTCAGAGCTTTAGTTCTAAAGCAATCCAGTCAAGAAGAGATAACATAATTTTATTACAAATAACTAAGTTTTTAATAGTTTTTATTTTTTTCACCTGAAAATTTTAGTTGAAGATGTCAAGGAAATCAACACCCAAATTTCATATCTGCACTATAACCAGACTTGATAATTAGAAAAAGAGAGGAAGAATTCTTTTCAAGCTTCTACTTTCAAAAATTGAAGATTAAAAAAATAGAATTCTAATTAGGTTTCCTTGATTAGTGGTTAAAACTGAAGTTGATGCAAAGCATCCCTTCACAGTAATTGTTTCAGTTGATCTGGGTGTCTGTCCCAGAGGGTGATGACTCCCTAGATGGCACAGAAGATTCTGTGAAATGAGAACTGAATCTGTCACCCTTGATCCTGGTATTAAATACATATTCAGAATTGTTCTTGGCATTAATTGGAGATTTAGAGTCAGGATCAAATAATACCACCACTTAAAATGGTGGCAGTGAATAAAATTGAGTGGTAATCTTAACAATTACAAATGGATTTCTCTTTCAAAAAAATGACTAAGTAGCTAAATGTCTTAGGGTGGGGCAACAGAGATCAACAGCTTTCCTTCTGGTTTCCAATCTGAAGTGAAAACCTGAGGTTTTAGTCAATCTGGAAAACTGAAAGGCAGGGTCAGAGCATGCACAATTGCACACTTGCTAGTGGTTGAACACAGATCACCATGTTTTAGTGTGCTCAGCATTGTGGTTTAGATAATGCCACCCTGTGAGTGTGATAGATGAGGGGTGGGGACAAGCTAGAAAATGGAAAGGGGAACATAGGACCTCATAGTAAATGGATGATAGTTCTGACAACATTGTCAGCATTATTGCTATGAAAAATATTTTTAGAGAAATTTATGCCTTGTAAATGCCACCTAATGTTTGGCTAATTCTGTCACTACAAACTTTAAATGAAATTTGTCCATATTTAATAACTTTCTTCAATATTTAACTCTATTAAAGTCAGGTAAATATATAAACATTTGTTAGTATTGGTAAACTAAGTTATTTTTTTAAATTTGGGGAAACAAGGGGTAATCTTAGCTTCTTCTAAATTCAATACAGATTTTGTTTATATTCTGTTATGACCAAAAAGTCAAATGGCTAAGAATGGTTTCCAACCATGTTTCTGAGAGCTCTCTATTATTACTTCTGTTATACAATAATTAAAACTATACAAAGTAACTGGAATCTTATTTAAAAACATGAAAGGATTAAAGTAAATGTAATCCTGGCTCTTAAGAGACTGAAGTAAATGGATTGACACAAGCCTGGACTAACGAGTGAGTTCCTAGTAAGTCTGGGCTACAGAACAAGACTGTTTCACAAGCAACCAACAGAGGCTCATGTATTGAAATTAATTATAAGTAAGTTTATATCCTGTTCCCATCTTAGCTACACTACTGTAGTGATAATTTAATTTCTGAATCTTAGTTTTAACATTGCCCAGACCATATTTCTCTTGTTCTGTAAAAAAGAAGAATGAGACACAGAAGTAACAAAGCAACTGTACAGAAATTATGCTCATCACCCTCTGTTGCATGAGGAAGGTTTGCTTTGTTGATTAGAGTTGAGAGATACACTGATACTCTCTCTGCTCCCTGATATACTATGTTTCATGAGTCGAGCCTTAGGTGTAGAGTTTCCATTGTAGATGTATACTTAGGGCTGAACATCTCAGAGACTCTTACTCTCTGTGTATGACCAGTTATAGAATTTTGGAATAGTTTCTATCTGTTTCAAAAAGAAGGTTTTTTGATGAGTGGTGTATGGTGTTCATGTCTGTAAATATAAAGGATCTATATTTAGCATAGAATGAAGAATTACACTTGTCTAAGGATGTGACAGACACAGGGTTTTTTCTAGGCTCTATGATCTCTTGAATTATGTGTATTTGGCTATGTTTACAGTGTCACACATGAGTTCCTTCCCACTGAGGAGGCTTTAAGTCCAATTAGATAGTTAGCTGTTGATTACCCCCAGGATACAAGTGTTACTATATCAATAGAGATAGTTTGCTGTGCTGTTCATTGTGGTTATAAGGCTTTAAAGCTGGGGTTGGACCATTGATTGATTTTTCTCCCTTAGCAGCTTGCATAGTATCCTCTAAAACTACGACAGGTAGTCTTCAGGAAGGAGGCTTGCAGGTCTGGTCAAAGCGTAAAGAATGAGACTGAAGAGTGTGTGTTCCTGGATAGGAATTGTGTTATACCTCACATGTATGTGGCTCAGGGATCATTGTAGAAGAGGGGGCAGAAAGATTATAAGAGCCAGTGGTAGTGCATGACTATAAGAAAACAGAGTTTTTCAGAATCCTGGGAACCTGCTCATATGAACATACAGCAATGATGACAACAGGCCCAAGACCAATGCAGACTTTATCAGATATAAACCAGCATAGAGCTGGGGAAAAGGGCAGGAAGCCTCAACCTTAGCCAAGGAACTATTGGCAGTTGAACACTGCTGGGTGAAGGAGAGTCAGTCTTCTTTAAGGGAGTGATGTTAGATAAGCTGAACAGGTTCCAATGGATGAACTCACACCAAGGGACATCTGGGTACACAGACTTCTTGATAAACCTTAACATACATGACAAAATACATGAATTCCAATGATCAAGCTATGGAGGATGCAGATGGGGGTGGGAGTCTAAATATGAATAAGATGTAGGAAATTCACAAAAATTCTATTTATCTGTAACTCTCATCTATCTATCATCATCTATCATCTATCTATCTATCATCTATCTATCTATCTATTATCTATCATCTATCTATCACCTGTCTATCTTCCCCCCCCACAAATAAGAAAATATTCTCAGCAAACATTTCTTTATCCCCTTTGCTTCCTGGAAGTATACCGTTTTTAGTTTTTATGGCTCCCCAACCCAATGTCAAAGGTCCTTTGTCTAGGTCTGATTTGAAGTGTAAAGTCCTAGGTAACAATTAAGAGCCCCTGTCTCATTGCAGAAAAGCCCTATCAGGTGCCCTATTCTAAGAAATTAAAAGGGCATGAAAACTCAGAACTCTTCACAGTATACTTTTTTAAAAACTATTTTTATTGATGCTTTGGGAGTTTCATATAATGAATTTTGATCACACTCCCTCCTCCTCCAACTAAGTTTTTTTAGTTGTTGTTGTTTAGTTTGCTTTGTTTATTAAAATTTTTTAAGATAATTGTGGATTTATAGGTATTCCCAAGGAAGAAAACACATTTCTCCTATGTACATTTTAGCCAATGTTCTTCAAATGATAACATTTTGCTAAATTAGATTATTTCCTTTTGTGGTGTTACCACACGCTGAGTCATAACCTCAGCCTTTGTAATAGTTTTATTTTCTCCCACCCCATTCCCACTCTCCCCTAGTGACTGAAGCGGGTCTTGAGCTTATCAAATGCTGTACCTCTGAGCTACAGCCCTGGTCCTTTTATTTTATTTTATTTATTAGGTGATTTACATTTTCAGTAGAGCACAGATGAATGCACACTGAGGCTTAGGAGAGTAATAGAAAAATGATGGAAGACCTCTTGGTACCTTGGAATGAGAAATGTCCAACATCAAGGCCTGGTGCCCAGGAACATATGTATGAATGAAGACCATAGCTGGCCGTCAAGGAACATGGGAAGTCCATTCTTGAGAATCCATTCTCCGAGGACTAGAATCTGCAAATAACAGAAACATCCCATTGTCTCATCACAAGCCCAACATAGGCAAAGCCACTGCTTTGAATGACATGGTATTTCAGGGGAGGGAATTGAGAAGGCTCAAACCACTGGCCAACGTTAGGAAATCTTCCAGTCTTCAGTTGGCTCCACCATCAGCCCACTACCAGAGGAATGTGGAACTGTGGCTCATGGTTGGGGATCACAGCTCCAGGTTCATAGGAAGGGACCACACACCAGGCTGACAAAAGGCGATCACAGTTCCAGCTCACAGGATAGGCTCTATGAGAGGGGACCAGACCTACAAGTTCATAAAAGGGAACCACAGGTCGAGGTTCACAGAAAGGTACCACATTTTCAGGTTCACAGGAGGGGACAACATCTCTGGCTCATGGGTGGGGACCATAGCTCCTGCTTACTAGAGGGGTCCTACTTTCAATTACATTGTTGTCTACTATTTTCCTGTTTTCATTGCTCTGACCACATGATTATACTTGTGTTTAAGAAACAGTACTTTGACTTTGGTGCAACAAACAGGTAAAAATTACTTTCTGGCTTAAATTTCTTGCTAGAGGTACATCAATATTTGAGAAAACCACTTTTCACTTTTGCTCAGGGAGACAGATGGATTGAGCATTTTCTTTTTCATGGTCATAGATTTGGTTGAATCAGTGTCTGATGTTTTCTCATCTTCCTCCATGGTGGCTCTGAGAGCCTCCAAGAGCAGCTGCCACCACCATTGCTCAGGCACCAGCAACTGCACTATCGCCATCTTTGTTTTCCAATTATTTTCTTTCTTACTGGCCAAGTCCTGAGTTCAGAATTTTGAGATCAATATAGAAGCACCTAGGGTCAGGAACATATTAGTCCTGTGTGATAAGGTTCCTCACACAGTCCAGCACACACACTCAGCTGCTTTGGAGCTGGGGCACACCTCATTCTGCCATCTTGATTCCTATCACTCCTCATTTTAGAGCTTCTAAAATGTTGGGTTCATCTGCTTCTCCTCAAGATAATCTTCGCTTCTTTTGCTCCTAGAACTGTAACATCCAGTTCTGGTTCATTCCCCATAGTGCCTTTTTCTTTTTGTCTTTTTGAGACAGGGTCTCCCTGTAGTCCCAGCTGACCTGAACTCACTGTGTAGACCAGGCTGGCCTTGAACTCACAAGGATCTGCCCGCCTCTGCCTCCCTAGTTCTGGGATTAAAGGTGTTCACCACCACGCCCGGCCCCATAATACCTTTTAATTTAGACTCCTCTAGTAGTCTTGGCTGTTTCCTGTTCCAAATGAGCCATTCCAGTGCAAACTGTCACATAGTTTTCTTTCTTTTTTTTTTTTTCTCTTTTTTTCTCCTGTCTGTAGCAGATTTTGAGAGTGAAAGAAGAAAGATCACGAGTTTTGATCATGCTGTTTCAGCATGCTGGTAAGAAAATTAAAATACATAAACCATAACCACTATGTCTGAGGCACTGTGTTCCATAGTAGGTTTAAGTTGGTATCTGAGCATGTCAGGTATTACATTTTAGTGGAGAAACAGATTTGAAACAAATAAAAATAGGAATAAATGCATACTTTTGACAGGAAAAAGTGGGAGAAATGACATTTACGTTGAGAACTGAGAGACAAATATATAGTCTGCCAGATAAAATGGGTTATTTTGGTGAAATAGGAGATTACAGACCTAGGATAAAGGCAACCATGACCACAGCACTAAGAAAGGCAGTGGGCCATTCGGGGATTAGGAGAATCATTCGAGTAAGAACAAAGATTGTCATGAAGTCAGTGAATGCACAAGCCAAATTATGTCTTTCAGTCTTGTTCCCCTAGAAAAACGTGTTCACAATTGGGTTCTGAGACTGGAGATGTGACTCAGATGTAGAACGCTTGCTTTGTGTTTGTACAATGTCCTGGACTCAGTATTCAAAAACATAAAAATAAAAACAAACCAACAAAAAGTAATACTCTTAAATAAATGGTTTCCAGAATTAAGTATATAAGCTCACATTTAGTATCCTTCTAACACAGCCTTTTAGCAATCTCTTGTTTCAGTTTTAGCTGTCTAATCATAGCCATCAAATCCTTAAAGTATTTAATAATATTTCAGATATTTTTTACAGACACATTGTTTAATGCCTATTTCTTTCTGGGAATGTTAGTGTGTGTATAACTTCTTTTGACATGATTGTATTCCTATATTCAGTTACCCATATTCTCTATGTACATATATCTAGAAATTCCAATATGAAGTATTTTTAGGAGTTATAAACAGCTTCCTAAGGAATACATTGAAGAAAAATATCTTCCATTGATCAGTAATGAGAACACTGGATTGGGAGTCAGTGAGAGATAAATCTGGTATCTTTTGGTAGTAGTAGCAAGTGAATAAGTTCAAACTGAGATATATCAATAGTGTCCAGGAAGAAAACCACCAAGAAGCACAGATTGGTTTGACCAAGTCATCCTTAAGACTCGCAGCTAGGCAGAAGCTTAGGAAGCACTTATACAGTTTTATTTTTAGATTTGTAGTGTTATGTGATTTCCATGTCCTGATTCCACTAGACATGTGAATCTACAAATGTTGTTATAGGTACATATAATGTGAGAACAGGGAAAGGGTTGGCATGTCTTAGAAAGAAATAGAGGTCTTTAGGAAATACAACAGTGGTACCACACAGTACAGTGAAAGTATATATGTACATAGACTCCAATGATAATATATCAAGGAAAAATAAAATGGATGTATATAGTGAAAACTCTTGTTATTGAATCACCATCAATCCCCCACATACAAGCTTTCTTCCTTACAGCAATTAACAGTGCTATTCATATATTAGGAAAGTGAGACACATTTCTGTGTTTATAAGAGCCATAGAACAAATCAAGTTATTTGATGTAGGGGGTCTGGTAAGACTTGGGCAGGTGAGTTTTGTGATTGACAGGATGTATCTGAATTGGATACAGTACTGAAAGATTCCCTTGCATTGTCTGACCTGCTCCTTTTCAACTGTAGCTTGCTTATTCAGGTGAGGATTATAAACATGGTCCCAAATATTCTCAACGTTCTTACAATCTTTTGCCCTGTCAATCTCCAATATCCCATGTGATGATCAAACTTGCTGAAAACACGTTTGGGATTTTGAACTAACACTCACTTATAAGAACAAACTATGCCACCATAAACTTAATTTTTGTTGTTGTTTCTTACATTCTTTTTATTTTCTCTTAAATGACCATAGCCAACTTATTTTATTACTAAGAAAAGAGAAGTCTCTGCCAATTTGAAGATCAAAGGGAACGTTCAGTCATATATTTTGTTTGCTCTCTTTTGGTTAAAAATGAAATAGAGTTGGCATCAAAGTGCTAGCCCTTTTATAAATTTATGTAAAAATATTATACTTGATTGTTGAAGCAATATTTTTTAATGTCAAAACATTTTCTAAAGCAGACTGGAGAGAGATTTTTGTAGTTAAAGTATTTGCTGTCCAATCATGATCTGAGTTTAATCCTCAGCATTCATGTAAAAAAGACAGATCATCGTGGAACACTCTTGCAATCCCAGTACCATGAAGGCGGTGGGTGAGGTCCAAGCCAGAACAAAACAAAACAAAACAAATGAACAAAAGCCCAAGATGGACAGTACCTGAAGACCTACAACTGAGGTTGACCTCTGGCCTCTAAATATATAACCTCTCCTCCCACGTGCAAAGTAAAACAATACATTTTCCATAGTCAAATCACCACCATTTTGTTGTTATTCTACAGTGGCATCTAAGTTAACAAATTAGTAGAAAGCATCAGAAGAAAATGTGAGATTTGAGGCAGGGTTTGGGTAAGAAATAATTTTCTTTTAAAACCCTGAAATTCACAATATAGTCATTGAATCGTAACTTGTGAACCAAAAAATCCAAAGTATTAACTGATTAATCCAATCTCATGTTGGTTCTGGATATCTAAGTAAAAGTATACTCTATTGCTGGGTGTGGTGGCACGTGCCTTTAATCCCAGCACTTGGGAGGCAGAGGCAGGCAGATCTTTGTGAGTTCAAGGCCAGCCTGGTCTACATAGTAACTTGCAAGAGAGCTGGGGCTACAGGGAGACACTGTCTCAAAAATAAAAATAAAAAAAACAAAACCACTGCCCAATTGTTATTACATACATAACTATAGAATTAATGTGCATTTACCTTTTGAATTTATGTTACATTTTCTATACATATATTATTATAAAATGTTTGTAAATATTTTCTTTCCATTTTAACTGCCATCCATCTTGTAAGAAAGGACTAGACTCATTTTCTAGATGAGGAAACAATCTTAAAAAGAGGTAAGTGACTCTCTGTGTCAAAATGCCACATACATGTGTCAAACATACAGACATGTAGGAAAGAACTGACATTGAACAGTGATGAAAGCAGAATTGTTCCTATTGCCATATGGCTACTTTCTATGGTGGGAGACTGAAAAATAAGAGAATAAACAGGATCAAACCACATAATGACAAGACATGTAGGAAAGAATTGACATTGAACAGTGATGAAAGCAGAATTGTTCCTATTACCATATGGCTACTTTCTATGGTGGGAGACTGAAAAATAAGAGAATAAACAGGATCAAACCACATAATGACAAGTGCTTTGGTATGGAGGCTGTATGCCAAATGGTTGACCTTAGAAATCCTCTTTGAGCTAGGTGTGGTGACTCATGCCTGTAATTCCAATACTTGGGAAGTTGAGGCAGGAGGATTGTTGCTAGTTTGAAGCCAACTAGGGCTACTTAGCAAATACTAAATTATCCAGTGTTAAATCACAGACTATGCTTCAAAAAGGCACACATAATAAATAAATAACAAATGAATATTTTCTTCAAGGAAGTGACATTTGTACCATTTGTACCATTTGTACAAATTATAAGGGAGTCAAAAGATAATCTGAGTAAGAAATAATCCATGCATAAATTTATTTTAGGGGAAATCATAGCATCATTTTTATATGTACATCCTGACATAGAGAAAAATTCTTTTTGAGGTCTATATAGCCCACAGCTGCTTTTGAATGTCTTGTGGAGGCAGTGACTTTTAAAAATGCATTTATACAGTTATTTCCTATGTACAAGAAATGTCCTTGCAACTCTGGCAATAATTATAAGGGTGAGACTGGGTCCAGGCTATGCTTTCTTTCCTTTAAAAATCCCTTATATTCTCTGGCAGCTGTAATACAGCATGAATATTAAATTAAAATCAATTGCACACTTACTTATCCCACTCTAGGGATAAAAAGCATAAGCTAACTTCAAATTAACTTCCACTTTAAAAACATGACTTCATTTTTACAGCATAGGGTGCTGTCTGAGAAAGTTTGATATCCTTATGTCTCTTCACTAGAAGTTATGTATACCTAGTTTTGGTGGAAATAGGGGGAAAGGAACGGTATAAATTAAGCATGCAATAAAATAAAATGCACACCAAGCAGACATAGCAACTCAAGAATTTTTTTCCTTGGACAATTTAATACTTTTGGACCTATAGATACAGGAATGGGAAGTTCTTCAAACATATGTGTTCTCTCACCCCTGTTGACAGTCAAGCATGAAGTAAATTCCAATCTTAATACTCTCCTACTTATGAATATCAGAGGCAATATACAAAATATACAAAAAATGGGATCTTTCTATATACCGGAAAAGCTATCTGGAAAAGCAATATGTAACAACGAAAAGCAAGTAACCACCCAAGGCTCTGGCTATTGCTCAGCTCAGAAGTGAGACTAGACACATAGTGGTCATGTTTGCACCAGTTAGAATCCAGAAACAGGTAGTCAGTGAACTTATGTTTGTCATGCAGTGTTGCTCAAATTGGACCATATGGCTATGTGGAAGGCTGTGGGAAAGGGGGATCTGATATCCATGAAGTCATGGAAAGGAATAACTGAGAAGCAAGGGCATGCTTTTAAGATGGGGGGAATGTCGAATCTCTACAACTAAGGCTCATGGAATGGAATAAGGGGTAGAGAGAGGGCTTATGCACCCCTCAGTTCTCACCAGTGAGACTTCCATGTACATCAGAATGCGATGCACACAGAAAGCCACAACTGGCCAAGTTTTAGAGAATAAGAGACTGTGGAGTTTAGGATGGGACTCCTGTATGGAACTTCACCCACCCATGGCTCAGGGACCATTGTAGAAGAGGAGGTGGAAAGACTGAAAGAACCAGGGTTGGTTCATGAACACAGGAGGATGGAGGCTTTCAGGCCACCAGAGGCTTGCTCATGTGAGCCTGCACACCAGGTGGGACCCATGTCAGCTCAATTGAACAAGGTCCCAAAGGGGAGGTGAGAAATAGGTGGTGGGTCAGCACTAGATTGAGAACTCTGAGACTGAGTACTGCTGGCTGAGGGAGAGTATGATTTACATAGGACCACTGGCTGGGCTGAGTAGACGCCAGTGGATACATTTATACTGAAGGGCATTTAGGTACAAATACCTGAATGAATAGTATTCAGCATGTATGGCAGAGTGTACAGGATTTGATGGGGGGATAGGGGAGGCATGGTTGGGAGAGGGGTCTGGATTTGAGTTGTATGAAAATTTTAAAAGCTCAATTAAATAAAAAGAAAAAGTAGATGGGGGGGATGTGAGGCAGTGCCGGAGAATTTGTCATACAATGTGGTTAGCTATATGCTCTTTAAAGGTGAGACTAGATATTTAGAATGAAATATAAGTTAAAGCACCATTAGTAGATGGTGGTATTTAAGGCTATTGAATTGTTGGTGATGTTTAGAGAGGTGAAAAGATTGAAAAAATATTGTATACTAATTCTAATATTTAAATAAAAGGTAAAAGAAAAGGATCTGGATACAAAGTCAGAGATTTAAAAGACTAAGAGATCTGGTTGCTACATGACAGAGAGAAGAGTATTTCAGGGAATAGGGAGTAACTTGTTTTTTCAACAGAGGGAAATAAGAACTATGAAGACAAGAGGCCTCTGCAAATTTACATTCACTACACTTAGTACAACATTGCGAATTTTCCTATACAGCTCTAGCACACTGGTGGGAGGGAAAAAGCAAGAGTGAATTATGCTGAATGAGACAGTGACTGGGAGGAGATAACACAGCCTCAGGCTGTCAATTAAGACGGTTTTTCAGTTAGACTGTGAATCTAAAGAAATACTGGCTGATTAGACTTCAGTGATGAGCTTGCACTGAGGGGCATCTGGGAACACCAACTTGACTTTACAGACCTTAAACACAAATGACAGAATGCATGAATTCCAGTGTGGGGGTCCTATGGAAGGGTGCCAATGAGGAAGCTGGTATAAAGATGATTAAGATGTTCTAGATGATGCATGTGGTCCTGGGATAGGGAACAGATGTATACGGGCATGGATTGGGAAGGGGATCTAAATTTGATTAAGAACTGTGTATGAAATGCAAAAAAACAAAAGCTGAACAAAAACTTTAAAAAGATGTTCTGTATGAAATAGGCAAAAATTCAATAAAAACTACAAGAAAGAAATACTAGACAGTAGTTGGAGTGGGAAGGTGGAAGATAAGAAATAAGTAGAGATTGCAGAATGTTTTAAGTTCCCTGAATCAAATCCAGAAAGAAAGACAGAGAAGGGACTGGGACTGAAAGATGGAAGAAGTTGAGATGATTCCCTTCTCTGAAATGTATAAGGCAAGGGGCATGGGGGGAGGTCAACTGTATATGGAGCAAGTTCAGATGCTGCCTGAATAATCATCAGAGTTCAGTGGCTTCTACCTGCAGCCTGCAGTCTTCCACTGAGTCTTGAATTACTAGCTATTTTCTTGACTATTGCTATAGAATACAACAGTGACACATTGGACCATGTGTAGACTGGAGCAGATAGTCTTTCTCTTTACTGCTCATGTCTCAGGAATATGGCAGTCTAAATTAGCTCAGGAGCAACAAAGGTGGAGGGAGCAAAACCACCCTGTAGCAAATACCAACATGACTCAGCCACATTGATGAGGTCACCCCTCAACTCTTCTGTGAGAAAGCCTTCTAGTTTAGGAAACTAAGACATTAAGGGACTGACTCAAATTATTTAGTCAGTAAGCAGTGGACTGTGATTATTCCTTTTTCCCTTTAAAAGAAAGGTGATAAATACAAATTAAATGAATGTCTTATAGGGCTTATACTGAGTACAATATTGTATAACTGTAATAATTCAACTGTAAACCTAAAAATGTACAGCCAGTTTTGTAAGAGATGCATCCTAGCTCAGAAAATTGTTATTGAATATGTCAATGCTGATGTAATGAAATGTTTCTTCTAAGTAAGTGGTTATTAAATAAATAATTTAAAAAATATTTTATTATTTTATTTGTATGAGTGTATTGCCTGCATGTATGTGAGTGCACCCGTGTTGTACAATGCCACGGAGGTCAGAAGAAGGCTTCGGATTCCTCTGGAAGTGGATTTAAGGATGGTTCATAGCTACCATATAGGTGCTGGGAATCAAAGTGCCTCCATGCAGCAGAGTGTTCATATTTAGAACGTCCCTGATAGATATTGCATTTCTTACTACATAACTAAATCCATTTGTGAAATGTTTAAATATCTAAACTATCACAAGCATAAGTGAATAATAGATGAAGGCTAAGAGAGCCTAACTTTTCTCTGGCATTTGCTAAACTAAGTGATTAATATTGGTTGGTTCATCAATGAACAAACGGAATTGAAATGAAGTGTGTCAGTAACCATATTCCCAATAGTACCTCAGTCATCTCTGGAAAGGATGCTTTGTTCATGAGAAAATTTCCTTTAAAGGTTAAGTTCACCCATGTTAATCCATCCTGTGTCCATGAGTGTCTTATTTATCTTGTTTCTATAGTATTGAAATTTGGAATAAAGTTATTATAGTTACCAGTAAAATCACATTCATAAAAGACGTCCAAAATATGCAAGGGAAAGTTTATCATTTTTGATCTTTTATTTCAAGTTAGGAATGAATGATTCATGATGATTCTGGGTTTGTGACAGTTTCATTATTCAAATTATTTAATTATCAGTATTATGCTCCTTTCTATTAAGAAAATAATATTTTACATTGACCCATTCCTTATTAATGGAGTAATCAATGTCACTCAATCCACTTGGAAACATGAGCATTAGTTCCATTAAGCTGATGGGGCTTGGTGTTGACAGCTACAATGCAATGATTTTCCTAGGGCACCTCCAACTTTTCCACATTCAACTGAATGTTTGCATGCCAGCGTTTAAAATGAATGTTTTGTTTCCCTGATTTTTACATTCTAGAGTGCTGATGAATTTTGTGACAGTACCCACTCCATATTGCTCTTTAGATTAATTTATTTTGTTTCTATTTCATTATAAATGCATGATGGGAATTACAATAATCACATCTTATAAATTAGCATCAGGATGCACAGTCTAACCCTGTTATTTTTTGTTAATGTTGACTGTTTCCAATTCATAAAAGTACATTAAAAACATATTGTGATATTATGTGCACACTAAAATTAACATATCTTAATACGTGCACCTATTTTTGTCTTCTAACCCAGATTGAAATCCATTATTAAGATTGATGTTTATTGCTCCTGTACTTATAATTGAATTCTCTATTGGACTAGACAGTAACTATTTATATGAAGAAATCAGAATTACTCTAACTGGAGGAGAATTTCTTCCCTTAGTTGTCATGCATGAATGGTATACTTTGCTCTCCTTTGTTTCCAACTGTTTTCAAATTGATGAGTAACAAAAGAAAATAAGATCCCAAGATTTCTTGCCTTGCTAACTGGTTGTCTCAAAGGACTATTGTTTGCTGCACTTTCTTCCTTATTATGTTTTCAGGTATCTGATAACCTGACAGACTATCCTATTCCCAGGGGATATTTTTCATAATGATCCTATCTGAGTTTCGCTTAGGAATTACCAGGACACCATGCATTCTAATTATATTCTACCAGCCATAGTAAAACTCTATATACTTTCAAGGTTGATGGTAGATATTGGCATATTTTTTGGTTGTGTGAAAAGATTTTATAGAATGAAAATGAGATCACTGTCTTAGACCATAAATAAAACTTCTTGCCTGAGACACATAAAAAAAAAAATCTAAATTGTGCAAAGGGATTTACTTTTGAAAGATTTACCTATCATTTTATAGCAGGGAAATAACATTTGTTTCTCATTTAAAAATTTTATTATAGATACTTTCAAACACACACAGAACTATAGAGGACAGAACAGTTAAATACCACATGTGTCATCTTCAGAAGCTTTCTTTCTTTTTTCTTTTTGAGACAGAGCCTCATGTAGCCCAGGCTAGCCTAAAATTTGCTGTGTCCCTGTACCTCCTGACTCTACCTCCCAGTTCTGGGATTAAAGACATGCACCACCATGCCTGGCTAGAAGTTGTCAATGTTTTGACATTATAGAGGTGGTTAATCTAAGTGAATTAATAATAGTGATTTCATAAGCAATTTAAAACTTCAGTGATATTTGGATGAAGAGATAGTTCAGCAGTTAAGAGTACTTGCCACTCTTGCAGAAGATCTGGGTTCAGTTCCCAGAACCCACACAGTGGCTGACAATTTTGTAACTGTCGTTCCATGGGATCTGATGTTCTCTTTTAGCCCCTTGGGTACCAGGCTCACATGTGGTACACATACATACATGCAAGCACACACTCACACTTAAAATAAAAATAAATAAAGCTTTAAAAAAAGTTGATGATGTTTGTCCAGTTTTTGCTCTTCCCCAAATAACAGAAGTCATTTGTGATGGCTAATCCTGGGTGTCAACCTGACTGGATCTGGCATTAACTGAAATGAGAAAGATCTTCTTTATTGGATCATTTGAAGCTGGAAGACACACCCTAAATGTGGGTGTTACCTTCTGATGGCAGCTTTTTATAGGCCATGGCAGAGGAGAGTTCTTGCTTTTTGCCACTTGCCTTCTCTCTCGCTGGTGAGTTTGTCTTGCTGCTGTAGAATGAAGACTAGCCGATCTTTTGGAATTCATCAGACCTTCAGTACCAGATTGGGACTACTGAGACATCCAGCCTCGTGAAATGAGTGACTACAGATTTTCAGCATCTCCAGTGTGCTGCAGCCATTGTTGGACTACTCAGACTCTATCCTGTGAGCTAATCTGATAAATCCCTATACATATATATTCATTCTATCAGTTCTGTTTCTTTAGAGAACCCTGACTAATACTTCATTATAAGAAAGGCTGATGCATCTTATCAGATTAATCTATATAACATTTCATATTAGCACAATTTTATTTCTTTGAGCATCAAGTTTTCTTTTTATGAATGAGTTATAGAATATAGATTGGAAATTTTCCTAACCTCAGAAATCTTATCTTCATACAATAATTTATTGACGAGGAGAATGTAAAAAACTGCATATGCATTAGTGCAGCTAGAGTTGGGTGAATCTATAAATAGCAAAGCACATTAGGATCATATTTGCATTTTATTGTCATAAAATATTTGTGTTCTAATTTAGACCCCCTGTTATATTACTCTCATTACTGCTTCTCAGTAAGTGATAATCAGGTGGGAATTTATATAGCAGTGTAGCTAATACAGGCTTACTTTGGGCAGAAGAGACTAGTCCCTGTCATTTCACAGAGTACAGCTCGTCTTGCAAAGTTACGTAGTTTATTACAGAGTTTTATCATGCAATGAAGCCTGCAAACCAGATTCTTGTATAAAGAACAAATAAAGGTTACTATTATTGGTGGACATCAAAGGTGTGTAAGCAATTTTTTAAAATTGATTGCTCTATTGCATGAAGTGTTATTACCTATGAGGTCAGCAAACATGGATACCAATGAATAACAAGTGGTAATTTCCTTCTTCCTCTAGAAAGCCAGGCATGGCTATGTTGAATTCATCTATGCTGAATTTGCTGGAAATAAACAAGTAGTATGGAAGGACCTGCTTTTATTTGACCAACATGCATTCAATCATTATTTTCAAATTAAAATGTATTGTTTTCATAGTGACTACTCAGCAATTATGAATTTTGGAATTAAGGTAATGGTGACTAGTTAATATCACAATGATAAAAACAGCCAGGCTTGTTTGCACAGGCCATTAATCTCCACAGTAGGATGCAGAAGCAGGCAGGTCTCTGTGAAACAGAGACCAGTCTGGTTTATATATAGAAGTTACAGATGAACTGAGGTTACAAGGGTACCCTGTCTCAAAAATTAACAAATAAATAAAACAATAATAAAATCAAGAATTTTAATGATTGGTATTTTTTATCATTCCAAGAAATCATAAATACTTGAGTTAGCATAGCCTTCAGTATATAAATACTTATTGGACTGAAATAGTCAACAGAAAAGCAAGGGTTATCTGATAGTCTTACTTTGCTTTCAAAAAGCTAAGCATCCAGTATTACAAGGAAGATCTTCCCTGTTAAGGTATATGTAAATATGAGTTTGCTTATTCAGGAGAGAATACAGCATTAACCAATATTTTTGCTTCAATACTCCTATTCTTATGAAAACTTAAATTATTGTGGAAAGTCATGTTTTGATTAATGTTGCTATTTTTATTTGATGGCTTTGCCTCAAGGTTCTAGCTGTTACTGTGGAACATAATGCAGTTTAAGCTTGTTAGATCGATCAATTCCCATATCAGATAGTCATAAACATTTACAAACATCTTTTAATATAAAAGTTATGTAATATATTTGAGAGCATCTTTAGTGTAACTCATAGTGATCAGCCAACCATGCATCTGAAATGGTTCATTGTATAAACATATTTGAATATGAAAAATGGTTCCGTGACATTTAGCATGCTGAAAGAATTACATGGATCAACTAGTGTATTATTGAATTTCTTATGAAGTCTTTTACAATCTTTAAAGGTACAAAGATGCTATAGTAGCCTCAAAACAGATTATTATTTTGGATCATAATTTAATAAAATTTAAATTAGATGATTCTTGAATCCAAACATAAATATCAATATAATCAAATGCAAAGAACCTGCATTTTATGGTGAGCACCTCTGTGAACTGGGAGGGACAGTCATGCAAGGATACTTTTTTTAAGCAGCCAGATTTTCAGAATAATCTCATTTGACTCATTGTTGAGGAAGATGTCAGAAATCCAAAGGGAGGCTTTGACACTCAATAATATAAATACTTTTAATTTAATGTAAAAATTAACATATTGCACAAAATGAAACAACCAAATATATTAGAATTTTTATTGGAATGTGCAGTCCTTATATTATATTAATAAAATGAGTCAGATTGTCCATAAATAAAGCATTACTATATTTAATGTGTGTGTGTGTGTGTGTCTGTGTATGTGATGGATCTAAGACTTCACATCATCTAGAAAGAAAATCAAGACAAATGTCTAACCTGCTCTTTGGGTACCCAACACTGTTGGCACGAGGGTGTTGACTATCAGTGTTATTTTCTGTCAGAGTCCCAAGACTTAATTGATAGGGTATGTTAGAGAGCAAAGAAAAACACTCTTTTGGAAGATCCATATGACTTGTTAGAAGAATATTCATGTTGATTCTAAGGATTAGATTTCCTCACACAATGGTGATTTTGAATATCCAGGCTGAGCAACACAGAAGACCTCAGGAGGGGTTCAATAATGATTGTGGCTTGGATCAATCAAAGCCCTTGATTCTTTGCCCATAATACACAAAATGATATTCTTAGAGGGGAAACATATCTTGTGTAATTGGGCTGCAGTGATTACAGTGATGGAGCCTTGCATCTCATGATTATGATTTTTTGTGAAGATGCAGAGTATTATAATCAGAAAAAGAATGAACATTTCTCAAAATGTGCAGTACATTACATTTGTCTGTGTTAGTTACTTTTCTCATTGTTATGCCAAAATCATTTCTTTTTAGAAAAGAAAAATCTATTATTTTTATTTTATGTTAATGATTGTATTGTCTGCATGTAAGTGAGTGCACCCCTGTCATTCAATGCCATGGAGGTCAGAAGAGGGCATCAGATTCCCCTGGAACTTCTATTCATAGCCACCATGTGGGTGCTGGGAATCAAACCACAGTCCTCTGCAAGAGTTGCCAGTGCTCTTAACTGCTGAGCCATCTCTCAAACCGCCAAAATAATTTCATTAGCAACTTTCAGTATAGACATTTCATACCATGAGATAAAAAATACCCTCTTTTGAAGTTATTTACATCTTAGCTGTTTTCAACTACATAGTACCTTTACTCTTAGATTGTTTGTTTTCTCTTTTTTTCTTGTCACAGGGTCAGGAGGCCAGCCTGAAGCTGGAGAAGAGTTAAGACACTTGAGAACATCTTGAGATAACAGGCTTGAGTCTGAAGCGGGAAGGCCAATACCATCTCCAGAGTCAGCTTCTCAGTGAGCTCAAACAGCATGTGACAATTTACCAATATAATTTATACAAAAGGCATTTGTTTCTCTTTAGAATTTAACTCAATGGTTTACATTGGACAGGAGATCTATTGAGTCCAGTGACTGCTAGTAAGACTAAAAACATCTGTCCTTTTATAACCTGTATACATTTGTCTAGGCAAGTCTTCTCATATGCTGGGTCCTTTATTGGGAAGAGGGATTGATAAAAGACATTTGATTTTAAGAGGTCACCTTGCTTCATATTTCTAAGCTTCATTAAATCATGGGTACTTGGCAGTGAGAACTCATGATCAAGCAGGATTAGATTGACAGAAGTATTTGTCTTTACCAATGTCAAACCTGAGATCTTTTCTGGCTATAGTTGATGTGACCAGATGCATGAAAGCTTACATCCACAATCAGTTAGTTTGTGTCTATTCAGGAAGACAACAGCCTGAAAGACTTAATAAGCACCCTCCTCTTTGATGTTTCCCATTACAGGCCAAATTTTTTCCCTTCACTGTTTATCTACACCAGGTCTGAAGTACAGTGAGTATAGAAGGACATCAGTGTTTCTTTAGATCTCAATGGGTAAGGATACAGGGTATGGGATAATACCAAAGAAACTATTTGGAATGTGTCCCATACCTTCTTTGTCTCCTTCCAGAGCATCCTCCAGAGACTCTCATCTATCCTTTTTCATGTGCAACCATGACAAAAGGTGACCCTCCGGACTTACACTTAGTCACTATCCCTTCATCATCAGTGTGGGCTCAGGTGTACCTGTATCCTCTTCTTCTTTACTAGTGACTCTAAAGAAGGGGGAGTCTGTTGAGAATTATTTGCTCTTATTAATATGACTCTTTTAATGCTCTGTGGCCTTAATAAATTATTTGTGAATTCTGCCTGTTATTCTTATGCTGCCTGTGCAGGACCCACCATACATAAATCCTCTGGAGCAAACATTGGCCCTGATGCATTAGGAAATTAGCCAACTTCTAGTGATTATATAAGTTATGGACGGATTCCTGATCTGGCTTTCCTGTGGGACAAACCTTAATTTCCTCTTAAATGTTCCCTCTGACCTTTTTCTTAAAAATTATTAATTGTTTATATATATTTTTTACTTTTAAATTAGACAACAGGCAAGACTGTTAGACCTCAGGGTGACTTATTCTAAAGAGGGATATCAGTCTGTCTTGAGGAAGCACAACAAAACAAAAGTGTACTGATGTAGTTTTCTTAAATCTTATATTACTTAAACCTGGACTTAATTCATGAGTAATAAATACAGTGACAAGTGGTAAATCAACATGCCATACTAAATTCTGATGTTGTTATTTTATTATTCATTACTCATGTTTATTTAAATACTCACTTGAATTATTAATATATTTTTTACATTTGTGAACACTTGACACATTCAACCTATATGGTTATATGACCTCAAAATCAGGATGCCTGAATGATGACTAATATCTAAAGCAATGATAAAGAAAATTACTAACTTTTGAGTTAATTTTTGTTTAGAGTTACTTATAATTTGAAGTGTTATTTTAAGCAGAAAGTTATACCTTAATTTAGTTTTAAGTTCTGAATATACTTATGTAATTCACATAAATTATCACAGTATATTATGCTTTTCTTTTTACATTTGATGACCTGTAAGCATGCACACACACACGTCTGCACACACACACACACACACACACGCATCACCTTTCTTTTTAAAAAATATTTTATTGAGTTTTGTGCATTTTGCATAATCATATAATCTTAAATTTAAACCCCTCTCCCATCTGTGTCCCCTATAGCCCCCCACCGGTTTTCATGCATTCCATTATATATGTTAAGTCCTATCAGGTCAAGCATTTGTTCCCAGATGTCCCTCAGTGTAAGTTCATCCATTGGAGTCTAGTCAGTCTATCTAGAATCACTCCTTTAAAGAAGATATACTCTCCCTCACCCCACAGTAATCAGTTGTCAATTGTTCCCTGGCTGGAATTGGAGCCTGTTGCCCATGTCCCAAGTTCTATGCTGGGTTTTTGTCTGATTGAGTTGGCATGAATCTTGTGCATGCTGTCACCAATGTTACAAGTTCAACCAATGGTCCAACTCAACTGTAAAGCTTAATAACCACAGTGACTGGCAGATCAAACCATCTCTATTAGTACAGCACTGGCACTTTTATCTAGGAGGTAATCAACAGCTAGGTATTTGGACTTAAAGTCATCTAAGTGGGAGGGAACTCCTGGAAAGCACAGCCAAATACACGTGACTGGAGAGGTCACAGATCCTAGAGAAATCCCTGTCTCTGTCACATCTCTAGACAAATGAAATTTCTTCCTGTATGCTAAAAATTGATCACTGTATTTACAGACTAGTATACTATATACTGGTAACTCATCAAAGAAGCTTCTTTTGGCAGAAGATGGAGGCTACTACAGAGTTTTATTACTCATTGGCACATAGGGGGTATTTGTGAGCTGGCTCAGGGGTTAAGAGTGCTTAATGCTCTTGCAGAGGACTTTGGTTTAGGTCTCAGCACCCTTATTGTGTAACTTACAACCACCGGTTCTGGGGGACCCAATGACCCCTTTTGGCCTATGTGAACACCTGCATACATGCTCCACATGAACTCACTCAGACATACACACATACACAAATACATGTAATAAAAAGAAACAAATCTTAAAAATATTTTGCATGGATATCATAAAGTACAAGCACACTAAATGTACATCAGAGGGAAATGATTATATTCATATAAGGAAATGCTGCTTAGCAATTAACAGTATGTTACTAACCAAAATTACATAGGTGAGTTTTGAAACATTGTTTTGATTGAGAGAAACTACATAAACAAAATCACTCCATTATATAAAATTCAAAAAACTGTATTTTTTATTTAGCACATAGTAAGAAATTACATTTGTCTGGGGATGTGAGAGTCTTGGAATTTTTTTCTAAGATCTGTGACCTCTCTAGCCTTGTGCATTTGACTATGTTTTCACTACCACACATGAGTTCCTTCCCATTGAGTGGTCTTTAGGTCCAATTAGGTAGCTGTTGATTACCCCCAAGATAAAAGTGCCCCTGTTGCCCCAATATAGTTAGCAGTGTCAGTCATAATTGTGGTTACTAAATCTCAAAGCTTGGGTTAGAACTTTGATTGATGTTCTCCCTTAGCAGCTTGCATAGTGTTCTCCAAAACTATGAGAGCTAACCTTCTGGGAAGTGGCTTTCAGGTCAGTTCCAGTTCTGTTGCTTTAAATCCAGTGTCAAAAGTATGACAAATATGGATCCTTATATTTACAGGCAAGTATGTCAGTCACCACTCGTCAGAGAACTTCTGTTGCAAAAGAATTCCATAACGGATCACACTGATTAAGTGCCTGTGAAATGCCCAACCCTAAGTGAGACATGTACAATGGAACTTCACCTAAGACTCATGGGATATAGTGGAACAAGGGGTAGAAAGAATACTAGTACATCTCTCAGCTCTCATCAGTGTAGCTCCCTCATGCAACAGAGGGAAATGAACCCAGGTTTCATGGACCATTGTGGAAGAGGGGACAGAAGACTGTAAGAGCCAGGTGAGGAAGTGCATGACCATATGGAAATAGAGTCTTACAAGCTCCTGGAACCTTGCTCTTATGAACTTACAGCAATGGTGACAGCATGCACAAAACCTATGCAAACTCAAGCAGACAAAAACCTAGCATAGAACTTTGGAAATGGGCAGCAGGTCCCAATCTTAGCTGAAGAAATATTGCACAACTAATTACTACTAGACAAGGAAAAGCTGATCTTTGAGGAAGTGATTATAGATAGGCTGACAAGACCCCAGTGTATGAACTTGCACTGAGGTACATCAGTGGACACTGAACTGACTTGATAAGCCTTAACATAAATGACAGAATGCATGAAATTCAGTGGGGGATTGTGGGAGGTGCCGATGGGGAAAAGGGTATAAAGAGGACTAAGATGTTGTATATAAAATACCTAAAAATCCGACTCCGCCAGCCGTACTCACCCTTCCATCTCCCCCGCTGTTCTCTACTCCAAGCTTGGGCCCTGTGCCATTCCTAGTCTTGGGCCCCCAGACACCTGGGGAGCCACTGCTGATTCCTGACCCTGTTCACCCCCACCGGCTTGGTGCCTTCCTTGGGCCCGAGGAGCACTGCCTCTAGACCCGGCCCCGCCCCCACCTCTCTCTGCTTCCTGATACTGCAACACCCCCCAGCCTCTTTCTGGGGCTGACAGCCTCTTTCTGGGGCTGACAGCCTCTTTCTGGGGCTGACAGCCTCTTTCTGGGGCTCCGAGGCTTACCTTGCCTCTCCCTGATCCTTTGCATCCAGTACAACCCA
>NW_008348573.1:553144-607889 GCF_000622305.1 Nannospalax galili | reverse complement strand
GTGTGTGTGTATGTGTATGTGCCCGTGTCATGGCCCACGTGTGGAGTTAGAGGACAACTTGTGAGAGCTGATTCTCTTCTTCTACCACATGGGTCCTGGGGATAGAACTCAGGTCATCAGGCATGGTAGCAGGTATCTTTACTGCTGAGTCATCCTGCTAGCCCCACTAACTGATCTTTTATGTCTTATAGAGTTTATAATGAGTAAAAGATTATATAAGCGTAATAATTCATCTGTAAACCTAGAAATGTACAGCCAATTTTGAAAGAGATGTACCCTAGCTCAGAAAAATGTTATTGAATAGGTTAATGCTGTTGTAATGAAATGCTTCTTTTAATTAAAATAAATTTAAAAAAGAAAAAAAAATACCTAAAAATCAATTAAAATATATTAAAAATGTAATCTACTTCTGAAAAAAAGATGATCTATTTGAAACTCACAGTTCATTGGAAGGGAACACAAGAGAACTTTCTAGGGTAAGGAAAAGTGTATGTATCTTGATTGGGACAGTTGTAGTACAGTATACATATATCTAACCCAGGTGAATAGTTAGATAAGTGTATTTTAGCCAATATAAATTTTGTCAAATCTTTTTGATTTTTGTTTTTAGTTCTATTTTTTCATTAAAAAGCATATTAATAAGAAAGCAACAGGAAGAAATCTTATTCTTAAAATTCTAATCTCATTAATTTTATTACTTTGTTTCTCAGCAAATGATTCATAGCAAATGACTTAAGTTTAAAAATATGTCAAACGTTTTCTCTTCTCTTCTCTCTCTTCTCTTCTCTTCCTTCTCTTCTCTTCTCTTCTCTTCTCTTCTCTTCTCTTCTCTCTCTTCTCTCCTCTCCTCTTCTCTCTCTTCTCTTCTCTTCTCTTCTCTCTCTTCTCTTCTCTTCTCTTCTCTTCTCTCTTTTCTCTTCTCTTGATCTTGCAGTCTCCTCTCCCCCTGAGCCAGCCAGAGAGCAGACTCTGGGCTCCCCCAGCTGCAGGATGAGCATCACTGACAGCCTCATTTGCTAGCTCAGGAAACAGGGGCCCAAGGTCACATAGCAAGTAAGAAACCATTCTCTCTCTCTCTCTCTCTCTCTCTCTCTCTCTCTCTCTTTCTCTGAGGATGGAATGGGAGCAGCATGTGTCCATGGTACACTTGTGAAGGTTAAAAAACAAGTAGCTGGAACCAATTCTTTCTTCTGCATTGTTTCACCGATCAAACATAGGTTGTATGTTTGACTTGTTAAGGTAGGTGAGGGAAATTTCACTGGGTCCCACTCCAAGATGAAATGCTACAGGCAATAAATAGACGCAGAGAGAGGAAGAATCAGCTTTCTCCACATACAGGCTCTTTGAGAGGCTATCCAGTCCCGACTGATCAGCCCTGAACGTGGGTACATAGGAGCACCGATAAATGGACTAGTGCATCATATATCATATACTTATAAATGTTTTTATGTATCTATAACAATAATGATCAAAGAATAGGACAAAATTTGAGAGGGAGTAAGGGCTTTTTGGAGAGGGATTGAGGGGAATGGAAATAATGAAAATATGATACTCAGGTATGAAATTCTAAAAAAATTAAATATAAAATAGGTTGTGTGGCTTGAGCCAAATGTCTTTACCTACTAAACCACCTCACTATAACCTTCTTTTAGTGACTTTCTAACTGTATAAACAAGATTGTTATGTCCTATTCATTCATTGGTATTTCTATTGTTTTTAATTTGAAATATTCCAACAGTTTAGCTTTCATAAAAACCATCAGTGAATGTTGTTTTCATTACTAAGTGAATATTTGATCTTTTTAAATATCTATAATTATTATGGAAAAAGGTTATTTAAATTTTAAGCACTTTTGAGTAAATTGCAGAGTGCTCTGAATATTATAGAATTTGATGAACTTACACTAACAGTGTAACATAACATTTTAACAATGATATGGTATAAAAATAATGATCACTATCTATTGATACTTGGGAAATGATTTAAATGAACACAAATTAATAAGGAATATGAAAACGAAGTGTCAGTGAACTAGAAAGAAAAGGAGAAAATATACAGTTAGATATTTTCAGGACTTAACTAATTTCACTGTACACAGAGTTTAGGATTGACAAAACAGAAATAAATAAATAAATAATTCACTATAAGGTATCATTCATAGAAATACTAGAATATTTTTAAAGAATAATAAAATTTATAGTGTCATTCACTTTAATAAACTATAAACCACATATACAAAAGTATGTGCATACACACATTTATTTGCCTTCTTCACATTAACTTTGTAATACTGATTAAATTCTTGTTCTAGTTCCAAGACCAATATGGGGAAAGAAGCAGGGCTGGCAGGTGGGGCCTGTAGACCTGGCAAATTCTCTGCATAACTGGCTCAGTGTATACATTTGCTGTTCTCCTTTGTGATTACATGCAGCTCTACACTATAAAAATCAAAGCAACCCACTGTTTAAAATGTATTTAGAGGGTATGAAGGCCACAATTGAAGTGTGAATTTAGTTCAGCTGGTTTGAGTTTCAATTCTAAATGCTTTTACTGTACTGTGTAAAATCTCTCTCTCTTGCTGTTTTGAAAATTGCACCTGTACAGTTACATGCAGCTCTACACTATAAAAATCAAAGCAACCCACTGTTTAAAATGTATTTAGAGGGTATGAAGGCCACAATTGAAGTGTGAATTTAGTTCAGCTGGTTTGAGTTTCAATTCTAAATGCTTTTACTGTACTGTGTAAAATCTCTCTCTCTTGCTGTTTTGAAAATTGCACCTGTACAGAGAAAGGTCTCAATATATATGTAGTCTTACTTTAAAACCATGTTCAAAAACGCAGTTAAACAATACGGCTTCAATGTGAAAATTAAAAAAGTAGTGTCAAGGAGGGTGGCAAAACACTAAGTCTGATGATTTTCACATTATTAACCAAACAGCCAAGACTTCAGAAAAATCTTCCCTATAATTGGTCTAGTATAAGAAAACCATAGCCGAATACCTCCAGTATTTGTACAGAGTGGTTTTTTTCCCCACAATTTTTCTCAAAACTTGAAATTTCTTGTCTAGTGTTTTCAAATTTACCAAATAAATACACAAGATATCAAGTTTAAATTTCAAATAAGCAATAGGCTCATTGCATTAGAATGTACTATGTAACATTTAGCATGTACTACTAAAACTGCATTTAATTTAACTAAGATGTCTTGTATTTTATTGGCATCCTTCTCTTCTGATACTCAACCAGGAGGAAAATAATTAGTGGTATTTCTACTGAGAAAGAGCTAGAAAAGAGAAGAATAAAAGTTTACTTGATACCCTGCATTTTGAATATAGCTCATTGCATCATGATGATTATGCCGAAGGGCAAGTGTATATGTCAGAGGACAATATTGACCTGACATGGCTTGACTAATCCACTAGATTCAGGTTACAGTGGTATTTGGTACTGCCCAGAACAGGCATTTTAACCACCAAATGCCTGCCAAGATCCTTGTTACTGGCTGAACTCTGTACAAGTACCTGTTTTCCTTCAGTAGGTTTTGAGTACCTAACCCAGCAGCATGCACTGGTTCCCAGGATCATTAATCACCCTAAAAACTCATTTATTTTCCCTTTCCTTAAGAGAAATAAAATAATCAATTATATATTTGTTATTTTATGCAAATTTATGTTTTTGAATTTCTAAAAATGCGGAGGTATCATTGCCAATACATTTCGTGGGAATTTAAAGAGCCTATTACCTCCCTTTAGCTACTCATAAAACTAAAACTGATGATAAGGTATCATAGTTTCTCAGACTGATGATAATTTCCGTTTTCATACAGGGTGATTAATTCAATAGAAAATGTACTTCCCTTAACAAGTTAGCTTATCATCCAAGACAGACTTATCCACCCTATTAGGGGATTAATGGTACTCTGAGTATATCAGGAACTCAAAATGCATACCTTTTCCTAGAATAGTTTATCTATTCTCAATAAGCCATACTTAATTCTACATATCCCATACTTCACCGTATCATAGGATTCAATCTCTAAATATATTACTGCATTTTACCTTATGAATTTATTTACTATAGGGGAGGATCAAACAATGTACATAGTAATGACATTTCTAAAAAATGTTAAATCCAAACACTTGGTGTCAGCCCCTAGATAAGTATGAAAAAAAGAAATGTTGAACCTCACTGAATACAATCCATACAATCAGAAGCATTATAATTAAGATCAGGAGAATGAATACAAATGCTGTGATCATTAACAATGATGTCTAGCCAGAAGACTTTTTGAATGTGTTAAATAGCTTCACTGATACTCTGTAATAGGATGTGAATAACACTATTCATATAGCCATGGACAATGTGAGGTCAGTTGGCAATAGATCAATCCATAAACATAACATATTAAAAGGGTTATAGATTAGCAATTAGATGGCTTCATAAACAAGGAAGAGTTCCTCCAGGATCTTTAAAGGTTAACAGGATAGAATGTCAAATTTTCAGTTTAAAACCCAGTAGCCTTACAGATGTAATGAGAGATGGAACTGAGCCTATATTCAAGACTGACATAATCAAATCAAAGTATCTTTTCAGTAACCACATCTGGATTCTAAAAAGAAGAGACATTTCATAGCCTGTTTTACAATCTTGAATTCCACTTTTAGCTTCCACAATTTTTGAGCTCCAACAGGATAGGTAAATGAATTGCCCATTTCTATGAGTGAAAATCAGTGCTGTACATCATGACAGTCATGTTCTATTGGAATTTCAGCTTGACACTTTAAATTTATCCATAATAAATAGCTAGCTGAGTTTCTGTCTGTTTTATTGTTCTCTATTGAGTTATTGCCAAGAGATGGTATTTTGCTTTTGATTTTTGCCTTATATAAAAAGTGTAGCATGGAAGAACCTACTCATATTTAGAATTTAATTTTTGATTATTCACAAGTTCATGACTAAGGAGTTTGTACTAAATAGCTATAGCAGCTGAACTGTTCACAAGAAAGAGTTTTGAATGTTTCATAGAATGATATAAAAATCACTATTTACAAGGGTAGGGTAGGTTTTTTACCACTATTAATTTGTCTTAACCATTATAAAAGCTTGGGATTGATGCCTGAAGAACCCCATTAAATTATGTGAAGTAGGTCTCACATAGCTGTCATGCTAACTTCTTTATGTGACCTTCAGCCCCTCTGTAGTCTTTGATCTTTCTAATTAGACAATTATTCACAATAAGAAGAAAAGTTGAGACTTTAAGAGCCAGTTTATTTATTTATTGTTTAGTCATTCATACATTTATTTTACAGTGATATCACCATAAAGTTTTCTCCACAGTCTTTCGAACATTATTCCTTGATTTCTATTGGAATGGAGCTCACACATATCCATGCACAGTTATTTCACATACTCGGTTGCATCACTCTCATTTTTGCTTTACAATTCGTAAGGAAATGGCAACTCTGGGTAAGCCCATCAGTGCAACATAAGAGCTCAGATCTTAGAAATGTATTTTAAATTCTTTCAACTAATTAATAAATATATGTCACATCTATCTTTGTCAAAAGTGGCATATTTTGTTTTGATCAATGGTGCTATTTCTAACCTTATGCTAGACAATCAGCTATCTAAGACTGTCTGGGAATGGCCTGCTTTAAAAAAACCTGGCTTTTCAGAATTCTATGTAACATTAGTATAAGGAGTTTTATGAAAGTATTTGGTTTTCCCAAAAGAAAAGCCAGCTCGTTTTACTCTTTCCTGTACCTCCTCTTCAAAGTTTCTATAGCCAAGTCTTTTCTAACAGTTTATCTTATAGAGATAGTAAATGCACGGTTTTATAAAGCTTTACAGTAAACCAAAATTATGTATGGATTTATTTGGCTCTTTCTACCTCTGTAGATTCCTTTAAACAATTTGTGTCCTAAAGATTTTTGAAGAAATCATGTCTGTAATAAACATTGTACAGATTTAGTTTTCTTACCATGGTTCCCTGAAAAATCAGAATAACAACTTTTAAATTTTATTTCATTACTTTGTGAGAGGTTTCATTTGAGACAGGGTTACATGCAGCCCAAGTTGGTTTTAAACTCATGATGTAGCTGAGGATGGCCCTGAGCTTCTGATCCTCCTGTCTCCACTTCCTGTGTTCTGGGATTGTAAGTATATGCCATCCTTTCCAGCTATAGTAACAACTAACTATTAGTTACATTATTTTATATAATTTAACAACTTAGAGATGACTTAAAACATATAGGAGGATGTGGATATGTTATATTCAAATACTGAATTATTACATGTATATAGGAGCTTGATCAACTGAAGATTTTAGTATTCATGTAGGTGGCCATGCTGATCTCTCATGGATACAGAGGTATGAGTAAGTGTAAATGTTTTTCTCAAAATATTTGAAAGTATATATAGAATCATCAAGTTCATTGATTTCTATAATAGTTTATTAGGAAGGGGCTGAAGAGATGGCACTGGCTTGTTCTTACAGAGGACCTGGCTTTCATTACCAGCACCCACATGGCAGGTAACAACTGTCCATAACTCTAGTTCCAGGGGAATCTGGACCTCTTCTGACCTCTGCAAGTATTGTACAACATGGATGCACTTACATACATGCAAGAAATACACTCATACACATAAATAAATAAATACTTTATTAGATATAATTCATGTTGACATTTTGTGAATTTCTTTAGCCATTGACTACCAGTGCTCTCTTTAAAGTAGTGTTTTTTAGAGTTATAAGCTCAGTCAGATTAGAAATTCAGTTCTACATTTTCCAAAATATTTAAGAAAACTCATTACTAAAATTTTGATCTTTTAGAAACATTTCTGATATCAGACTCTATTTTAGTCAAGGTGCTCCAAAGAGGTAGAATGAATAGGTATATGTAAGACAGAGATGTGAAAATATGAAATGGAATTACTATGGTGATTGACTCTTGATTATGGAGGTTCAGCCCTGTGACATCTTCTGTAAGCTGGAGAACCAGGAAGGTTGGCAATATGGTACAGCTGAAATTTGAGAGTCTCATAAGTAAAAAAGCTGATGGAATGATACTTAGTCCAAGAAAAAGGCCTGAGAGCCCAGGCATGGGGTTAGTGGGTGTGCAGAGGCCAATTGCTATGAATCTTAGAGTCCAGAGGTGAAAGAATCCATGTTATAATGTCTAAAAGAAGGCTAACGAAGTTCTGTCTCAAAGAAAAATTCACCCTTCCTCTGCATTTTTGATCCTTCTTGTACATCAGCCAATTGGATTCACCTCTCCTCTTGCCCACTTAGGTACCCAAATTCACCTGGAAAACATTGTCACATACACATCTGAGCAACCCAATCATTCGAAACAAAAGAAAAGTACCCTGGATTTTCCTTCTAGTAGAACAGAGATGGAGTCAGTGCCTACTGGGTCACTGGACAAACAATGGTTTACCAGTCAACTATCTGCTAAATGGTCAAATTGATACCACAAATCAAGTATCATAAATAATAATAGTGGATCCTTAAAAAATTTCAAGTTTAATTAGATTAATTACACCTCAACGCATCTTGACAATTTTAGGGATAATTCTTTTGTTTTTTCTTTTCACATTTTTATTGTGAAAAATAGTTTGTAAATTACCAGATTTAATTTTATTTTATATCATTTTACTTTTGATATACTATTATCCTTTATAATACTGATTGCATTTCAGTATAATATTCTTTTCTCAATATTAGTTCTCAATATGTTCCAAATTTCAATGATATGCCTATGTGACTTTATACTTTAAAATTTGCTTATTTTTAGTTGGGCTACTCATTGAAATAGGAGCTGGAGGAGACCTGGGAGTGGTGGAAATGATGCAAACACAATACCTATGTATGAAATTCTCAAAAATCTAATAAAAATAAAATAAAATATCAATTATTGTTGTCTTGTTCGTATTCTAAAAGTAATGGCAGATTTATCATACTATTGTGAAACAATATAGTACATAGTTATATCAATTTTATTTTTTAGTGAGGATTTAATATATGCATGTAATGCATTTTGATAAAAGCCAACCACCAATCCTTTCCCCTCCATTTTTTCCTCTATGTGACCCCAACAACTATTACCTCCCAATTTGTTATAATCTTTATTATGTGTAAAAATTTATTAATATATTGTGATTATTGCATATTTTGGTGATAGTTTCCACATTCATAATTAAACATAGTTTATATAATAAAATTCACTGTACTCAAGAATACCTTTCACATCATAAGCTAGGTGAGGCAATCTGAATATTTTAAGACATGTCTATTTATTTGCAAAATACTTTTACACTTCAGATTTTTTAAATTAAATTTCTGTAATTTTCATCCAGTATAGTTTGATGGCATTTGGATCATCCCCTCTCTCTGCTCTGCATCTCTAAACAAAAACAAACAACAACAACAACAACACAAACTCACGAATGAAATACACAGGACCTCTGGGACACTGTACGAAGCAAAGCTATGAATGCATGCAGAGACGACAGGAAGAAACCCAGGTCAAAGACTGAAAATAGTTTCAACAAAATCATAGCAGAAAACTTTCTACATCTAGGGAAAAAGATGTGTATAAAGATGCAAGAGCCTCACGGAACACTAAATAGGCAGAACCAGAAAAGAAACTCCCCATGTTATCGAATAGTCAAAACACTAAATATACTGAATAAAGAAAGGATACTGAAAGCTGTAGGAGAAAAATATCAAATCACATGTAAAGGAAAGTTCATCAGAGTGACAGCTGATTTTTTTCCATGTAGAATTTAAAAGCCAAAGGGCTTATAAAAATGTTCTACAAGTTCTGAAAGACTATAAATGCCAGTCCAGACTCCTATACCCAGCAAACTTTCAGTCACAATCAAAGGAGAAAGAAAACTCTCTATGATAAAGGCAGATTAAAGGAATTTGTGAACAAAATGCTAACCTTACAGAGGATACTCTAAAGATTACTTAAAACTGAAGAAAATGTAAGATTATGCTTAAAGTGCCAGTACATAATAGCAATGTCAGGTTAGTGATTAAACAAAGGAAGGCTAAGAAAACAAGCAGCATAAAATGAACAAAATCACAGATGCCTATATATATCTTTTAATAATATCTTTGAACATCAATGGTCTCAACACCCCATCTAAAAACAAGATTTCCCAGAATGGATTTAAAAAAATAAATCCAAAAAGCAGGATTCATCATTTTGCTGCCTTCAAGAAAAATCCTTCAGTAATAAAGATAGAAACCTCCTTAGAGTGATAGATGAGCAGAGGTACTCCAAACAAATGGAACCAGGAGATGAGGAGTTGCTATGCTAATATTCGAGAAAATAGACTTACACAAAAACTAATCAGAAGAGGTTAAAAAGATAACTTCATGCTGGTCAAGGAAACAATACATCAAAAAGACATTACAATCATGATTATATACAGACCAAACTCCAATGCACCCAACTTCACAAAGCAATTCTTTTAGACAAAAAGCAACAGATTAATACCAACATATTCATAGTAGATGACTTCAATACCCCACTTTCACCAATGGACAGATCAACCAACCAAAAAAGAGCAGAGAAATAATAAACGTGTATGGGTCATGGATCAAATGGACCTAACAATTATCTACTAAACATTCCATCCAAATACAGGAGAGTAAACAGTCTTCTCAGCAGCCCATGGAACCTTTATTAAAGCAGACCAGTTATTGGGACACAAAGCATATCTCCACAAATGCAGATAAGATTAAATAATTTATTATATTTTATCTGATCACAATGGAATAAAATGAGATAGCAACAGCAATAAAAACCACAGAAAATACACAGTCGTGGATATTAAACAACATGCTACAGAGTAATTTGATTTTTAAGATTTTTTAAACAACTCTATACATTGTTTAGAATAAAAGGTTATTTTTGCCTTTCATTTTCAACTTACCAATTTTATTATCAATCAGCACGAAGATTGTATTGTTTGTGTTGTCTTAAATAGGTGAGTATATTAAAAAAGAATCACAGGAGAATGATTTAAAATTCACCAAAATTATCATTTATTTAATATTCTTGGCATGTTCAGAGATGTTTCTCAGAGGAGATGCTTTATAATTAAGGTATAGGGACTGGATTAATTTAGACCCAGTGTGAGGAATGGTAGGCAATGTGAGAGCATGGGGTAAGGCTCCTGGGACTAAAGGTATCTGGGAGTGCAGGGTCTAGCATAACTTCAGCGTTCTGAAAGGTATGACTGAGTAAACGGTGATGGTGATGTTTTGGTGTGTACTTTCTTTCTCTTTTTCTCTCTTTCTCCATTTCTTTTCTTTCTTTTTTCTTCCTTCCTTCCATTCCTTTCTTCTGCTTTTTCTTTCTTTTGACAAGGGTCTCAGTTCAGTTTGACATTGAACTCACTCTGTATTTGAGGAGGACCTTGAACTCCTGATCTTCTAAGCCCAGTTGCCCAGTTTATGTGGTCCTGGCATCTAATCCAGTGTCTCCTGCATGCCAAGTGTGCATTCTACCATTTGAGCTATACCTCAGTTGTCTTTACATCTATTTCCCATTGCCTTCACACTTCAAGTGCTGGAATTTCAGATGTGTGCCACCCTGCTTAATGTAATATGCTTTTCCAAGATGTGAATACAGGCAGAATGGAAAAAGAAGATATTCAGTTCAGTGCAGTTCAGTATTAATCATAAAGCCATGGAATTATACCATCATTGGCACTTTTTAGATCATTTTCAGTGAAATATTTCATTATGTCCTCACAAGAAGCTAGTATAGGAGATAAGGTAGTTAACTTTTCTATTTTACAGATGGGGTGGTTAATTAAATAATTGACTTAAGGTCACAGAACTTGAGGGGTCTCTGGAATATAATTTCAATCTCTAATTTACAAATACTGGGCTTTCCTATGCTTATATTACTGGAAATCTTCCAAGTAATGATTTTGTATTCCCTTATGCATTTTAGTTGTATAAATTATTTTGAAATGCATTAAGGGTTTATTCATTGCCTTTCCTATATACTCAAAACTTTATTGACAAATGACTTTCTGGCAAGGATATAATGTCTCCGTATATTTATAATGTATGAAAAATTCCTTAGTTCGAACTTTGGGAGAAGATGAAAAATGACAGTAAGAAAAGGTAAAGTTTTTAAATCAGGATTCTTGTTCTGGAGAAAAGCTATTTCTAAAGGCAAGAATTTGGTTTAGTTGTTGAAATGAAAACCATTCCTTTCATTACGAATAGCTTAAATCTGTAGTCTCCTAGCTGCCCCCAGCCATGAACTTCAAAGCTTTTCCAAAGCAGTGCTGGAACAAGTTTCTTATTTTCCATTTGAACTTCTTAATCGATCTTCTCCACTACATGCTATTCACGGTTTGGAACCAAGAGGAAATAGTAATCTGAGTTTTAGCTGAATCAAACATAAACAAAAGTTAAGAAAGAGAGAGAAGTCTGCCATTCTTTCCAGATTTTAATTAAACCTAGGACATACTCTGAAATCTATCTTCTTTATTATGAACCAGACTGAATTATCACACATGGACCCTTATTTGTCCTGTAAAAATACAGATTTATTTCTGTAAATACAGCATCAACCTAATGAGGAATACAATAAAAATAAGCAGTGGGACGAAACATTGAACACATTAACTCCATTGCATCTAGTCTCTGTATGATTCAGAGAACATCTGAATTTATTATAGTATCATGTATTTATTTTACTTCCATGAGGAATAATACTTAGAAACTAATGTTGCAATAAGGCAGAGATATAAGGCAAAACATATTTCTCAAAATTGTCTATGGTAATACCTTTTATCCTTCCTATTTTTCCAGAAGCTGTCAAACCACATCAAGAATTACAACTGTTTTCTCCTTCCAACATCTAAGTAAGGCTTTGCGACTCTCTTGATAAACAGAATGTTGTTGAAGTAACATTACATGACTATTGATGAAGGGGATTACAACCTCTCTCTCTCTCTCTCTCACTTGCTCACTCACTCCCTCCCTCCCTCCCTCTCTCCCTCCCTTCCTCCCTCCCTCCCTTTTACGGGCACATGTGGAGACCAGAGTTCAACATCAGGTGTCTTCCTCTAACCACCTCCCTCCCTTCCTCCCTCCATCCCTCTTTCTATCCCTCTAACCTGGAGCTCCAACATCAAGAAGTTGGAATTCCTTCAGTTGGTCTGTACTACAGAGACCTTAGGCAGAAAACATGTGGAGGAATTCCAGGGTACGTGAAACCCTTCAGCTGTTAAAGACTCAGCTCCCAGATATGTGAAAGCAAGCCAAGTATGACTCCTCCAGCTCCACCTCAGTCTTCAAGCTGTTCTGTATTACACATTATTTATTACAAGAAAAATATGTACATTTTAAAATTACATAATATCAATACATTTTGCCCTTCACTATTTAGGAAACAATATAGCTTTACTTTACATATGTGCCTTATCTTCAGCACATCTCTCTGACCATCTCATCGATGTTTTATTCTTGTTAGTATTTCACTGGGAACATGAAACATAAAAGAAACATTAGGTAATAAGGTGGTAGTTAAGACCTTCTTAAAAGAGATGACAGGTGGGAGAGGAGAGAGGAAGGTTTGGCGCATGAGGATAAAAAATTGTACGTATTTCATTGGGATTTGTCCTCTGGGGTCAGTATTACTTCAGGTAATAACAACTTTACTATATTACAGTTTGAAATCACTATGTGATTTCTACTAAAATAGCCAGAATATCTGTCCCAAACAGCAGGATAATATTCTTTTGAAAGTCAGAGTCTTCCTACCAAGACTACAATCTGACATTTTTCTTTCATTAGATTGAAAATTTTTTATGTTCTCTCAATCTGTACTAGTCTATGGTCTCACAATTCTGAAAGTCAGGTATCCAAAGATCTAGATATTGTAAGGGCCATGCTTATTCAGAGGAGGACGCCTATGATCTGGGAAGGTCTCAGAAGCATGTTTATCTCTCTCTCTCTCTCTCTCTCTCTCTCTCTCTCTCTCTCTCCCTTTCTGATAGTTCTTTGGCACCACTAGGTACTTATGGTGAGCAGTGTATCTTAGTCTTCATGTAGTATTTTGTGCATTCCTGTATCTGTCTCCAAAATTTTCCAGTTTTGTAAGAAAATCACTCATCGGATTAGGAGCATGCACTATCCCAATATAATACCATCTTAATTAATTACATACAAAATTACTATATTTCTTTGTCCCTGGATGTGAATCATACCTAACCTCATTCACCCACGGCTCAGGGACCATTGTGGAAGAGGGTTGGAAAGATTGTAAGAGCCAGAGTTGGTGTATGACTATAATGAAACGGAGACTTTCAGGCCTCTAGGAACTTGCTCATGAAATTGTAATAATGGCGACACCTTTCGCAAGACCCATGAAATCTCAATCAGACAAAAAGCCAGTGTAGAACTGGGGACAGGAGAAGCAGACTCCAAACCTAGCCAAAGAAAATGATTACTGTGGGATGAGGAAGTGTAGATCTTCTTTAAGGGAGGGACTTTTGATAGACTGAGTAGATTCCAGTGAATGAACTTGTACCGAGGGACATCTGGGTAAAAATGATTGACTGGATAGGACAAAACTTATATGGCAGAATACGCAAAATCTGGTGTGTGAGGAAGGGGGAGGGAGTCTAAATTTAATCAAGATGTATTACATGAAATGTACAAAACTGAATAAAATTTGTCAGTCAAAAATTATAATCTGCAGTACCAGAGATTAGGTGTTTAATATGTAAATTTTGGGTGGCAGGACACAGTTCAACCCCTAGCAGAGGGCAATATAAAATAAAAAGTATTATGTAAATAAATACAACCATTAATCAGCACTACACATTTACACCACAGGTATACTATATGTGAAAGCAATAAACATATAATAATAACTATAGGATTGACTCTAAAGGTAAAGATATGGAGAGAATATGAATTACCTCTCATGGATACCAGAAGAGCATGAAGGTTTATATGTAGTCATTGAAATATAACCAAGATGAAATAATTACAGGAAGAAATGCACTTAATTGCTTGATATTGTGCCATTTGTATGAATATGTGTTTGTACATGCCTACCAACACAATATGCTTATCACCACACACTTTGATGATAGGACACAGAGAAGTCAAGCCAGAACCGAGCTGGAAACACCCCCTTTTCTGGCTAAAGTGCATAGTGTCAGAAGGTGCTCTGCAAGCAAATAAGGGAGAAAAGTCAGCAATAGTGTCACCTAGCTGTAAGCCATACTTAGTATAACACCTACCAGGTAAGATATGCCCAACAGTTCAATAATAGCACAACAATACTGGGGATGCCAACCATTTTCTGATTGGATCAAAGCCATGTTTCACAGAAGGGAATCCACAGTGTCTCAATAAGTTATTAAAAATAAATAAAACTTTCATAATTATATAAATTAAATTAATATTTAAAAACATCTATTACCTCCAGTCAGAAGTTCTCATTTCCAAACATCAGAAGAATAGAAGATACATATTACATATAGGCTTTTCCATAGAATAACTGAGAAAAATGCTCCAATTCCTTGGGTAGTTATAGCTTGGCATCAGAAAGGAACATGGGTGCAAAATTTTTAAATGAACTTTTAGCAATTTAAAATAGTACACACACACACACACACACACACACACACACACACAATATTTAAGGTAACAGAATTTGCCAGGAATTAAAAAGTGAATCAATATCAAAAGATTAGCCAGATGTGGTGGTACACACACACATCCCAGCTTTGAAGAGGCAGAGACAGGAAAATCTCTGTGAGATCAAGGTTCAGCTTAATCTATGAGAGAGTTCCAGGCCAGCTGGGAAAACAGGGAGATTTGTCTCAAAAATACCAAACAAACAAACAAAATAAATGGAAGGATTAACAGATAAAGGCCAATAATAATTTCAACAAAGGTTTATGAAATTCACAATCATTCATTTTTTAATTTTATAAAAAATGCTTTATTATTACTGTTCTTTTATGTGCATGAGTGTATTGTCTGAATGTACGAATGCATACCCATGTCCTGAAGTGCCCAGAGTCAGAAGAGGGTGTTGAATTCTACTGGAACTGGAATTACAGATGATTGTTAGCTACCATGTGGGTGCTGAGAATTGAACCCAGGTTCTCTGCAAGAACATCTCGTGCTCTCAACCAAACCATCTCTCCAGCCCCTCATTTTTTAAAAGAAATTAAGCAAATTTAGGATAAAAAAATATGCTTTTAACTGGTGAAGTCTCTTTACCGTGTTCCTACAGCAAGCTAATTTGATTTTTCAGTCACGAATTCTTTCTACAAAGTTAGACACATGACAAAGGTGATTGTCTTTCTATTTGACAATAAATCCAAAGGTACTGGCAAAAATAAAAGAAATGAACATAGAGACAGAGAAAGAGACCAGAGAGAGACAAGAGAATGTGGGTATGTGAGAGAGGGAGATGCAGGAAAAGAGTAAGATTTTTGATTCTTATAACCATGATAATGATTACATAGAAAAATGGAAATAAGACAAAAGAAACCATTCAAAAACAGCAGCTAAAAGATTGTGATATACTGAAGGAGCAAGAAAATGATATTGCTCTTCATTAACATTTCTAATGAAAAAACACAGGTTAGATTCTGTTCACAACAGCCAGACAACAAAGAAGATTTTTAAAAAATCCTATATAAGTGGGTGTGGTAACACATATCTGAAATTCCTACACTCTGGAGACTGAGACAGGAACATTATGAATTCAAGGCCAGCCTGGGCTACATAGTGGGACCCTACCTCAAAAACTCAAACAGATTAAAAGAAATATAAAATAAACAAAGGAAAGAAAGATATATAAGACACCTCAGAAAAGAGGTAATATATATGATGACTCAAGAAAAAGCTTATTTAAGAAAAAGACTCTTTTTTAAATTTATTATTTTTATTTTATTTGTATGAGTGTATTGCCTGCCTGTAGGTAAGTGCACCTGTGTCATGCAATGCCCACAGGGGACAGAAGAGGCTGTCCTCAGGTCCCCTAGAACTGGAGTTATGGACAGTTGTTAGCTGGCACGTGGGTTATGGGATTCGAACCCAGGTCTTCTTCAAGAACCGCCAATGTTCCTAACCACTGAGCCATCTCTCCAGCCCCAAGACTGTCTTGTTAAAGGCAAATTTTGCTAGCATTTCAATCAAATGTTTTAATGTGAAATTTGATGAATTGAATTCAAAGGTCTTGTAGAATAATAAATAAGGAGAAACAGAATAATAAAAAAGTCAAAATACAAAATAAAGAGGGTAGACGAGATGGTTCAGTTGGTAAGGTGCTTGCTGAGGACCTGAGTTTAATCTCCAGAAGTGACTTAAAGGTGGAAGGAGAGAATGGATTCCACAACATTGCACTCTGACATTCACACCCATGCTGAAGCATATGTGCCCCTACACAACATGGGATAATAAAGTTAAGAAATGAAAATAGGCCTGGGAAGATAGTTAAAGGGGTAAAGATGTGTGCCATGAAGACTGGGGGCTTGAGTGTGATCATGGATGGTACCCACCGTATAGAAGTCAGTCATTGTAAGTTGTTCTTTGACTTCCACAGGTGTGCTTCTGAATGTGTGTCCACAGTTCCCACATGCACATAAATAAATAAAATGTAGTAAACAAACAAAAAGAATAAGTTAAGCTGCACATAGAGATTGCTCAGTGATTGAGATTGCATACTTTTCTTGCAGAGGTTCCAAGTTCATTTCCCTGCAGCCATGTGAGGCAACTTATAACCACCTGTAACTTCAGCCTTAGGAGGTGTGACAATCTCTTCTGGCTTCCATGGTTTCTGATACACATGTGGCACACGCACAAGTGCATATGAGAACACATTCGCATACACACACACACACGCACACACACACACGCACACACACACAGAAACACTAGCATACACATGAATAAAAATTTAAAAAACCTTTAAATAAAAAGGAGTTAGAATTATAGTAAAAGTGTTTTTTGGCAATGCATCTGTGACACGATGGTCCTCTGAGCCTGTGATGACAAGCTATAGACCCACCTCCTTCCCATGCTCTGCAAAGAAGCCACTCCCCTTCCCTTCTAGTCTCTTGCCATTTTGTGAGGCTGTCCAGAACCACAGGATTTATGTCTGGGTGTGGACTTTTGAACACAGCCATGAATGGTGGGAAGAGGGCGCCTGCTTGTCTGTGGGTAAACCTGCAACCCAAGCTCAGTTATGAAGTCCAATAAACTCCTTAAGATTCTTCAAACCAGGGTTTGGAGAATTCTTTTCTGAGGTTGTCGCAAGGACTGTGGGAAGAGGGGATTGGATGCCATGTGTACCTCCCAGCAGTGAATTTGAATTATAGCACCAATTTCTTATCAAGATATACTCTCTGATCGACAGTGCAAGGTGGGATTAAGTCAGGAATGGAGAAATAATAAGTGTAAAATGACAGCTTTCCTAAGAAATATCCAAACATGCATAAATCCTTGAGGATAAAAAGTGACATCACATTTCAATAAAAAAAATTTCTTGTTCATGAATGTTGTTGAGACAATTCTCTTTTCAGTCTATCAAGTACAGTGTACTTTCCCCTACTTTGAGCATTTTTGTAATCATAATGTTTCTTAAAGGCAAAACTTGACATCAACTATGTTAATCTTACTCTCAAAGGAATATGTGCTTTTCTATGCACTGCTCCTGTTAAGATTACTCACAAGGCAATATAACTCAAGGCAGAAAGAACACACACACAGACACACACATACACACACACACACACACACAGAGAGTAGCCGCTATCTCTGTCTACTGAAAGGTGTATCTTTTTCTATTGTACATGAAAGATCAGAGAGAGAGAGAGAGAGAGAGAGAGAGAGAGAGAGAGAGAATTTGTAGCAGTGATTCAATCAAAGAAAACATGAAAAAAGGCATAGGTAGGAAGAAAAATGAACTTCAAATATCACATTATCAGAGTATGTTTTATTAATTGAAAGAAAAATCCTAACTCTATCCTTGAGGTGTCACAACTTTAAGAAAGATTTATACCACAAAATTCTCTGTTGCCAAGATTGAGAGAAAGTAGTTTTAGATAATTTTCATAATTGAGAATTTGTTCCAACTCTGCTGAGGGAATGTAAGGAACGTTTGGTGAAACTGAAAATTGTAACACTACTATTACAACTTAAAGGAATTCTTATAGACCATCAGCAGAAGCATTCTGGGAGCCTGTGAGAAAATCATAGCACCATTTGACTCATTAATATATGCAACTACAATGTTTCATTATATAACTTCAAATTTTAAAACAAGAAATGAAGCTTTTCTGTCTTTCTGTGCAAAGTGTTAAACCAGCATCTGCAGCTTAACAGTACACCATAGGTATTTATATATGCATTAGAGTTTAAAAGGCACTGCCCATAGAGTCACTCACATGCTGTGCAAAAAATATGTACTGAAATATTCATTTGTTCTTGAAGAGACACATTAAAAGAAATCCCTACAAATGGCAATTTGAAAGAGATCTAGTTGAATAATGAGATATATCCACATGATGGTATATATGAGTTTAAATATGTAAAGTAGACCTACCATGTCAATGTTGATCATTTAAAAACACACAATTTTATAATAAGAGTATTGAATACAACCTAAAGTTAAAGTGCATCAGTACATTATGACAAAATTAATTCAAATTTAAAAAGCAAAACATTATCAGTATATATAGGGACAGAAAATGCATTCTCAAATATTTGTTAATGAATAATGTATGGTATAGAAAGTACAGAAGGAGGGTCTGAAAACTCAGAACAGGGTAGGGCACATAAGGTTTATGAGCACATTGCTTTTAAAAACAAAAAGATACCTAAAATGTCAATATGAATTCTTTTTATTTACTGGGAATAATATTAGCATATTTGTTAACATTTTCTTTTTCATTTTTTCAGGTTTGGTTTTAGTTAAGGAATAAAAGTACAGAAAAACTAGATGAAGAACATAGGTAAATAAATAGAAAAATATGTAAAACTACTAAGCTTGTAAAAATATACTGTCTCCCAAATTGCATAATTGTGAAATAGGATTATTTTTTAAACCTCAACTAGCTTGATAAAACATTTGACTAATGGCTTTTGAACTATTTTAAGTATTTATCCCATACTGTTTGCTGCAATGCAAGCTTGTAAAATTTCAAGTGTGGTGAATATCTATAATAAGTTAGTTTAAAACCTTACTAACTCAACAATTCCAATTTCAGGGATGGAGCTGTTAAGACCTAGGACATCTGAGCAAAGGCTTACATTAAGTAATCTTAATTGTAACATTGCTGATAATGAGAAAAATTAGGAGAACATGAACTACCATGAAAAAAGTGATAGTTTAAATTTCTATATTTCATTTTAATTTTTACTTCAACAAGGATAATTGAATAGGTAAAAAAATCAGTGACTCTTATTCATTTTAATCAACATACAGATTCGGAGCAAGATTTTGCTCTAAGATCATAGAGACAGAGAAGAAAATACAAGGTCTCAGCTATTCTAGTTGAGCCTCTAGAGCTGCTGAAGCTTGAATGCTCAAATTTTGGATGCACAACACAATGTTAGTTTGAAACATGTACAGGAAATTAACACACCTTCCATTGAACCTTCTGCAAGCCTGAATCCCTGATTAGAACTTCAGTGATTTGGAGAGCCTACAATGTTGCAAGTCTAGAGCCAAATTACCTTGGGCCATCTTTAGCCCCCTTACTAGCATTTAAAGTCCTCCTCTGTATACCACTCAACATCTTTGTGACTACTAGGTAAATCCTTTGGAATGTGCAAATAGACCCCTAGCTTCAATCAATCAAAAGAGTAAGGATGCTGTCAACATCTGAGACCTATACTTGAGAGTCTTCTACTATTCTGTAATGCGCCTACTGAGGTACCCACCAACATACTTTAAAAGTGTCTTGATTTATGATTTTCCATGTTCTGTTGCTATAAAAACCTCATGAAACTCCTTCTATGTTGGAACATGGAATTTGGGGTAAACTGAGTCTGTGTTTCTGGGCTATGGTCAATCATATTTTGTTCCAGAATAAAAGATCTCTTACTCAATTTGGGTTGACAGTTGTTTTATTTTTTTTTCAGTTAACAAACTACAGGAGGACCCTGCAAGAGGGGGACAATATTGTAACATTCGTCTCCAGATCCTACATTCCCACAGAAACTATCAAGGAAAAAAATCCCTTCGTATTTGCAAAAGGAGGAGAGGAAAAGCTCCTAACCATGAACTGACACTGCTAATCTGGTAGTGTGTTTAATGTGCCTAACCTGAAAATCCCAAATCAGTGACAATGCACTGGAGTGTTGTTTACGCACCATCACTCTCCAGCATCAGGAGAGTATCATTGTACATATTGTTAAGAAAAGAAAAGATCAAAATCATGAATTGAAATATGGTTTATACTGAGTTTCACATCCTTATTCATAATATAAATAATGGTTAAGCTGAACCATTATAAGTTAGGAACCGTCTCTATTTTGAAAAATGCCAGAGTATTTTGTTTTTTTAATAAGGCTTTTTCTATTACCAAAGCCTTGTTTCCTCTTATGTAATCATGTCCTCCATAAGAAATGAGGACAAAAGGGAAAAAAGATAAAAATAACGTGAGAGATGATTGTAAAGTCCACAGTCTAAAGATCAAGTCACATAGTAAGATTGAATTATAAGCATAGGCCACTATAAAGCCTCTGTCTTATACCTTATCACACTCCAAAAAGCCTATTCACAGAAGCTCCTTTCCCCCATGAGTCATGTTCCACTACCAAGAAAAAACTGGTAAGGTATACAAAAACATAAAGCAAAACAAAATATTTGGAGAGACAGGGGCATAGCGAGCACCAGAACAAGACAAAGAAGGAATGCTGGAATTGGACAGAATTAATATTGATTCCTTTAATATGCTAAGACCACTAATAGGTAATGTAGACACACATAAGAAGAGATGGGAAATGTGCACATGAAAATGGAGACTCTAAGAAAGGAAAAGAAATGTTAAGGATCAAAACATTGTAACAGAAAGAATGCCTCAGATGTGGTCATTGGTAGACAGGAAACAGCTGAAGAGAGAATCAGCTTGATGGCATCCCCAAAGAACCTTCCAAAATTGAAAAGCTAGGAGAAAAAAGACTGAAAAACTGAAGAAAATATGAAGAACACAAGCCAACTACAAAAGCTATAGCAGTGCCCAAGGGAGAGCTACATCCAGAAAATTTAAAATGCACAGAGAAACAGAAGAAACAATGTCTGAGTTTGTACACACTGATGTAAGACAACATATTACAGATCTAAAAGGTTCAGAAAACCCCACATGTCATACATGCAAAAAAAATACCCTCTAAACCTAAGTATACTATATACAAGCTATAGAAAATAAAAGATATCCTGAAAGGAGAGAACAAAACTGTATTCATTACCTACAGAGCAACAAAAATTAAAAATTGTATCTAGGGTTGGTGAGATGACTCATTGGAGAAGGTGCTTGCCATCAAATTTGATGACCTGAGTTTGATCCCAGGAATCCACGGAAATGTGGAAGGAGAGAACCACGAAATTGTCCTCTGGCTTCTGCACATGAACCAAGGCACTTGGACATACACAAAAATGAATAAATTAAAAAATATAAAAGATTAATTGAATAAATCCATATGGGTCTGAGGTTTCTCTTCTAGTCTTATGACCTTTTTGCCCCTTATTTTGCTAACTATTTCTATAGTTTTGTCTATTTGTATTTTTCCTCACATTTCAATGATTATTTTTATGTTACACATTCTAGGCTCATGGTTTTGTTTGTGTATGCACGTGGAGATCAGAGGATAATATGCTGGAGTCTGTTCTCTCCTTCTACCACATCAGACTCAGGGACTGTAATCTTAGTGACAAGTGCTCTAAGGCTGAGCCATCTTGGCAGCCCTCAACTGACATTTGAACAAATGACAAAAGTAAAACAGAATAGAATGAATAAAGAAAGTCTTTTCAGCAAATGGTATGAGAAAATTTGAACTCTGCAAGCAAAAGCGATTCTAGATACAAAACTTACATCCTTCACAAAAGTTAACTAAAATAGATCATAGACTTAAATGTAAAGTGAAAAACTATAAAATTCTTATTAAAATATAGGATAAAGCCAAGTGACTATGTATAAGAATTATATTTTGAATTTCACCATAAAAGTATAGTTTTTAAGGGAAATGATTGAGAAGCTGCATATCATCAAAATTAGAATAAAAATTTCTGCTCTAAAGGAAACACTATCAAGAGCATAGGGAGAGAAGCTGCAGCCTGAAGGAATGAACATGTAAGTGACATGTTTAATAAGAAACTATTACCCAAAATAAATAAACACAATTAAAATTAAAAGTGAAGAAGGAGCGTAAGTGAGATGGGACCATAGCAGACAGAAATTATCAAGGAAGAAATGGGGAAAATGAGAACACTTTAAATGGGGAGGGTGGATAGGGAGGATAAGACAGGGAGAGAAAGAAGAGAGATAAATAGTGCCTAGTTAGTATAAAAAAACAGAGGGAAACATATTAGCCCAAAAACCTCCTGAAAAATTACACATACAATATCTCTACATGAGTTTGTGCATATAGTTGAAGGCTACACAACAAGAAATAGTGCCAGACAAAAGAAACCTTCCCTTGAGTTGTTGGCCATCCAAGAGACTCCCAAAATTACATACGTTATTGCCACAGTCTTTGACTGCCTCCCAGAACTTGATGGCCAGACCCCATTGCTGAAGACAGGACATACTTTGGACACAGAATTTGGAGCAAAGAAGCTGTAACTGACCTAGAAACCTCCTCCCCCGCAGGCTGGCTCTCAGCTTTGGAGAGCACTACACAAGCTGCTAATTTTACATGATAGGCCTTAACACAGATTACAGAATGTATGAACTTCAGAGGGGGGCTATGGGAGGGTACCAAAGGAGAAGGAGGTATAAAGATGATTTTCTGCATAAAATACACAAAAATTCAATAAAAATTTAAAATAGCAAAAGAGCCTAAGAAAATAAGCAACTGACAGAAAAATAGACTAAATATATATTTGTGTGTGAGAGAGAGAGGAGAGAGAGAGAGAGAGAGGAGAACACATAAGCATATAAAGTGATGTCCAATATCATATGTTCAAATATATAAAGAAACTTAGCACAAAGTGAGATAAAAGTACATCTGAATTAGAATAACCAAAATTTGAAACACTCATATCAAGTACAAAAGTTAACATGGAATGCTGGAAATTCTCATTCATTGTTAGTGGGAGTGAAAAATAGTTCCATTACTTAGGAAGGCACTTTGGTGATACATTATATAATTTATTATAAATATACTCCAGCATAAAATCACGCAATCAGATTTTTTGATTTTTATGAAAAATATTGTGTTCACACAAAAACTTGCACATAGATGGTTATAGAAACTTTATCCATAATTGGCTTAGTTTGGAAAGTAGCCAAAATATGTTTCCCACAAAATGAATGAGCTCCTATACATCCAAATAATAGAATATTATTTAGCCCTGAAAATAAAAGAACTAGGAAGCCATGAAATGACATGCAGGAAAGCAAAATGCATGTAAATACAAGAATTCAATCTGAAAAGACTACCTTTGCACTAAATTTTCCCCTCCCTGCTGAGAGACCCACATTGCCTCAAGGACTCATGGTCCTGACACAGATTGACAAAATCGACATAACACATTCTATTTGGGTTTTGCATAGTTTATGACATTTGGGAGTGGGTGACATGCAAAGGCATAAAGCGTGGCCATCAGAGTATCCCGCCTCGGGTCTCTCCCAGCTTTTCACACCCATTTGCCTGCACTTCTGTGACTTTGTTTCCTGCTTTCAGTATGTTGACGGTGCCACCCTTCTTCCCAGTGCAGTCAGCATGGGTCTCTAGACCTGTCCCCTGAATTAATTCTCGCTTTTGGGAGGCACTTCCAGGTTACACTCCTTCCCTTTCCTCTGGCTCTTACAAACTTTCTGCCCACCTCTTCTGAAGGGGGCCCTGAGCTTTGGAGGGGGTGACAGATGCAGGATGATCTCTCTTGTGTTGTGGTGAGATTTTGACATCTTGGGCCTCCCCATCATTTGTCCTCAAGATGTGGCTGGTGATCTATCTCAGTGGTGTCTCCCTTACTATAAAGACAAATGGAAGTAAGTAGACACATCTAAACAAACATATATGTAAACACAAATACCTAGAAGCTATCCCAGCAGGTATACCATATTTATCAAACAGCATATCTGCAGTGGCTTCCTCGCTGGGGCCTATAGCCTTCACTGACACAGGCTGGTCTACTGCACCAGATGTGTGTTCCACCCCTAGGAGTGGGCCTTATCCAATTAGAAATTTGTTGGTTGTACGTGTGTTAGTCGAGCCATTATTGCACCAGCAATCATTGCTTGGCATATCAATAGTGTGCAGCATGTAGGGTCCATTGTTGATCAGAATCATAGGGGACCTTTTCCCCAAACATCTATATAGCACCTTCCAGCACCATAAAAGCCATCCATCCAGTGGCATGGAGTTTTCAGGTTAGTCTCAGCTCTGTCTCTTCTCCTGTGCTCACATCAATCAGTGTCTTCAGCAACATGGCCTTACTGACCTTTCTAGTGTACAACCGACATTAGTGGCAATAGCCTTGGTTAATTTGAGGATCTCTAGGATCTCTCTAGCCAACAGCTCATAAGAGGGCAACCTACTGCTGGTACTATAATTTTTTCTTAAGAGCTATACAGTTTTGGGAGCCTTTGTTTTTATTTTTATACAGGATATGGTGTTGTAGGCTTTTCCTAACCATTCTGTTGGGTATTACTGTGTCTTACCCAACCATAAAGCTCCCAAGAATCTTACAGCTATAGCCAGCCTTTGTTTCTTCAGGTGTACTTGATATCTCTCAAATGGGTCTCACATCTATAAAACACTCAAAGGTTAACATCGTATATTAAGTCAATCATAGATAAGGTCTAACACAGCATGGAAAGGTTTTATCCATTTGTATTAATTGCTTTCTCTATAGATCTCTGTTAGGTACCATAGCATGGATAAGAGGAATTAACTTCATTAGTTTTTTACTATCTTTAGTTATCCCTTAGGGGTTATTCTCTATTCTTGGGATTTTGCATGAAGTCTCTTTGTATCTTTTTATCCTTGATACATTTAGAGGTGCTGACCTAGCACTGAGCTAAGGAGGCAAAGGGTCTCTCTTGTCCCGGTGGCACCTGTTGGTTCCTTGAGTCAGGCAGGCCCTGGGGTCTCCCTCCTGACTGTAGCCATATCTGCTGCCTCTCTATTGACCATACCTAGATGCTGGGGGAGGCCCTGGTGGGAAAAACTACCTCCACCCCTAACATAGCCTTTTTCAGGAGAGAGGTGTACCTTGTTTCTTTGGGGATCCTTAACCACCCCTGGGACAGTTTTTATCCACTAAGCACCTTTTGTGAACTGTTCTTCAGGTTTTAAAGCTTTCCAGAAACTCCTTAGTACTGAATTTTGTTTTCTATTAATTTTATCTTTGGGAATTTGGGCTCAATATAAATCTTGTCACATTTGTCTTTGAGTAACCCAAATGGTCCTCTTTTTTTGTGTTGTCTATTTTATATCTCTTGTAGGTTGTTCTGTTATTCTTCAGACACATTTTACATGGTGGTTTGAGTCACTTAGATCTGTCAAAGCCTCCCTCAATTTACAAATATCCTGTCCCATTTAGGGACCTAGCAAAACCATTAAAGCTCTATATCATTCTTGATGTCCCGGTTGAATTAAGCTTTCCTTTATATCTCTGGTGAGCACAGCCCTATGTGGCCCAGTGAACTAGGCAACATATATTGCCTTTCTAATGCCTAGTTCTCTCAGTAACATCTGTCCCTCTTTTGTAGTCCTCTAGCCTCTGCTAATCGTGGGAGTCTCCATTGGTGATGACCACATATTTTTTAATCCCTTGCACAAGCCATTCCATCAGGGACTTCTTGCTCCTGTATTGGCCTAAGTTAAACAGCCTGTGTTTCAAGGATGGATGAGTGGTTATATAACTCAGCTGTGATGCTTCTGAAGGACTTAAACTGATATTATTTCTCCCATGTCCCATACCTTCATGAGTCACGTGGTGAGAGGCTCTCTAATTGCTTGTTTGAAAATCTTTTCTAGTCCCAACAGATCCAGTGTGGAGTATTTTCTCCTAACTACTGTATTATTAACCATTTTTTCTCTTTTTTTTTTTTAATTAAAGGTTTAATCTGAGGGGCAGCTTTAGCTACTTTTATTTCTATGTCGTTACTTTTCTCATTACTATCTGTCTTTCTTCTTGGGCCCTGTAGCACAAAAAATACTTATTTCACAGAGGGATATAAGCCAGCAAGGGGCAGAGCCAGGTGTGGAAAGTTAGCTGCAGAGAGTTAGCAGCATTTCCAGAGATTGGAGAGAACAGAGGAGGAGGTATGCGGCTGCCCCCACAGAAAATGGCCAGGGTGTCCCACAAGCGTGGGAGTGAGATGGAGCATTTACAGACCTAGGGAAAGACCGCAGACCCACAGGGTATGGGCCAAAGCTAAAGGAGACTGAGGGTAGGGTGCAAAAAATGATCAGAACAGGTGCTGCTGCACCCCACACTGTTTCTTTGTAAGTCACCCCGCACTTCCTACCATAAAGGAAATCCCCAAACTAAAAATGTCTTATGTTAGTCTGTGAGCCTGCGGTCTTGGAGCAGAGCCTCCCAAGAAGGGAAAAGGGAAGAAAATTTAGTGTGATAAAATTGGAGTAGTGCAGCCCAGATAAACTGCACAAGTCCGGGAAGAATAGGGAGATGTGGGCCTGGAAAAGCAGTATGGTTCCACCAGTGTCTGATGAGCCGATCAAAAGGGAGCAGGGTTCAGATCCCCAAATCCAGACAGGAAGAGATGGGTGCCACAAAGAGTCCTGTGAAATAATGTGACCCATCTGGAGAAGCTGGCAGGAACCCAGGGGAGAGAGGGGCCAAACCCCATAGGCCTAAGGGGGCTAGCTATGCTTGTGTGTGTTATACAATGGATCATAAAATATGTAGTTAGAAGGATCCAGGCCACTCAGAAGCCTTGGACAGAGCTGTGTTGTAAATGTGGGGAAATAACCCAGTTGTGGGTATGTGAAGATTTTTTAAAGATTATAGAAAGGCTATAAAATCTTTTCCAGGCCTTGGACACAAGAGGTGAACCCAGAGAGGGGGAGTGGCCACTTTGCCTAATAAAAGAGTTGCCCAAGGAAGAGGAAGCTGACAAGCCTAGGGAGGTACTGGGGAAATCAGTTTCAGCAGCAGAGCTGGAGAGAGAGAGAAAAAAAATGGGACATTTTAACTTGCGTAAGGTCCAAGGACTCAAGAAAAAAGGTAGGTAATAGTGAAAAAAAAACAACAACAAAAAAAAAACAAAAAAAAAAAAACAGCCTAAATATAAAAGTAGCTAAAGCCGCCCCTTAGATTCAGTCTTTGATACAAAAAGAGGGAAAGGCTAACAGTACTATGACTAGAAAATAGTCTGCACTCTAGCTGTTGAATCCAGGAAACACAAACAAGCAATCAGAGAGCCCCTGGCCACATGGCTTGTGAAGGTATAGAACATGGGAGCAAATAACATCAAAGTCCTGCAGAAGCTTCACAGCTGAGTTATATAACCACCCATTCACCCTTGTGATATAGGCTGTTCAACACAGGCCAATGCAGGAGGGAGCAGTACTTAATGGGATGGCTGATGGAAGGCATTAAAGATACATGCTGATCACCAAGGGAAACTCCCATAATTAACAAAGGCTGGAGGACTATAAAGGAGGGACAGGCATTACTGAGAGAACTAGGTATGAGAAAAGCAATGAATGATGCCCAGTTCACTGGGCCAGGTAAGACTGTGTTTACCAGAGATATAAAGGAAAGCTTAATTCAACTGGGACCTTGAGAATGGTATAGAGCTTTAATGGTTTTGCTAAGCCCTTTAATGGGACAGGATCTTTGTAAAGTGAGAGAAGCTTTATTTAGCAGATCTAAGTGACTCTGACCAATGTGTAAAACGTGTCTGTAGAATTACAGAACACCCTACAAGTGGGTTACTCGAAGACAAATGTGGCAAGACTGATGTCGAGCCCAAATTCCCAAAGAAAAAAATTAATAGAAAACCAAATTCGGTACTAAGAAGTTTCGGAAAATTTTAAAACCAGAACAGTTTACAAAAGACATTCAAAGGACAAAAGCTGCCCCAGGTGTGGTTAAGTAGCTCCAAAGATAAAATAAGGTGCATTTCTCTCCTGATAAATGCTTTCCTAGGTTTGGAGGCAGTTTTTCCTACCAGGGCCTCCCCTAGAAGCCAGGTATGGTCAATGGAGAGATGACAGATAATGGCTACAGGAGGCAGACCCAGGGCCTGCCTGACTCAGGGAACCAACAGGTGCCACAGGGACAAGAGAGACCCTCTGCCTCCTTAGCCGGACACAGGGTCAGACAACTAGAGCCAGCACTTATAAGTGTATCAAGGATAAAAGAACAGAAAGAGACTGCATGTAAAATCCCCAGAATTAGGAATCACTCCAAAGGGATACCTAAAGATAGTAAAGAACTAACCAAATTAATGCCTCCTACCCATGCTATGGTACCTAAAGCAATTAATATGAATAGATAAAAGCCTTCCATACCATGTTAAATGTTGTCTATGATTGATTATTAAATGCATTAAATGAGTGTTTTACAGATGTAAAAGCCATTTGAAAGATACCTGAAGAAACAAAGGCCAGCTATCACTGTAAGATTCTTGGGAGTTTTATGGTTTGGTAAGATAAAAACAGAGGCTCCCAAAATTATACAACTGTTGAGAAAAACTATACTACCAGGGGTGGTTTTCCCTGCTATGAGCTGTTGGTCAGAGAGAGATCCTAGAGGCCCTCAGTTGCACACTAAAATAGTCGGTACGGCCATGTTGCTGAAGACACTGCATGATGTGAGCATGGGTGGAGAAAAAGAAATAAAGCTGAGACTAAGCCAAAATCTCCATGCCACTGGATGAATGGCTTTCATAGTGCCAGAAGGTGCTATGCACATGGCTGGGAAAAAAAGAATACCTTATGATTCTACTCAAAGAGGGACCCTGTGTGCTGCACACTATGGACATGCCAAGCAATGTCTGTCTGTACAATAATGACTAGACTAACATAAGTACAACTGACAAATTTCTAATTGGATAAGGCCTGCTCCTGGGGTGGAACACACATCTAGTACTGTAGATCATGCCAACCCCCAGTGTCAAGAAAGGCTATAGGCCTCAGTGCAGAAGCCTTTACAAGTATACTGTTTAATATCTTCTAAGCATTTGTATTTACATTCATATTTGTTTAGATGTGTCTACTTCCTTCCATTTGTCTTTATAATAAGGGAAACACCACTGTGATAGATCAACAGTGATGTCTTGAAGGCAAATGGTGGGGAGCTCCAAGAGATCACTATCTCACCATGACACAGGAGAGATCACCCTGTATCTGTCACCCCCTCTAAGGCTCAGGGACTCTTGCAGAAGATTGGTGGAAAGATTTTAAGAGCCAGAGGAAGGGGTGGAATTTAGCGTGAAAAATACTTTTTCTTCTGAGGGATGTAAGCCAGCCAGGGGCAGAGCCTGTTGTGGAGAGTTAGCTGTGGAGAGGTAGCAACATGGTGAGATATTGGAATGAAGGAGAAGGAGGTGTGCAGCTACAGTGAATAATTGAGTCTGTGGGTGGGATGTGGAAGCGATTTGAATTGGTGCCACAGTGTCCAGCACTATTTCTTTGTAAGTCTCCCTGCACTCCCTACCACAAAGGAAACCCCAAAATGAAAAATGTCTTATGTTAGTCTATGAGCCTGGGGCCTTGAGAGGGAGCCTCCTAAGAAGGGAAAAGGGAAGAAAATTTAGTGTGACAGGCCCTTTAACTCCTAGTTCACTAACCTTATGCAAGTTAAAATCTCTTGTTGTTCCTCTCTCTCAAGCTCTGAGTCTGAGACTGAATTTGCCAGTAATTCCTTAGACTTTTCAGCCTCCCCTGAGGCTGTTGCCTTTGCAGTGGAAAAATCTTTAATTATGCACAAAAATGGCCAGGCCATCTCTCTAGATTTCCCTCTTGCCTCCAAGGATTGTAAAAAACATTTTCTAGGCTCTCTGTAAGTCTTAAGTTTTCAGACACATGTGGTGGCAACTCCCATTTTTCAAGTAAGTGAGCTTTTTTCTCACTTTTGCAGCATGGCTGCCATCCAGAAATTTCCCCCTTTGAGTATGTCCACATCTGCGTGGCCCATGTCATTTTAGTTACACATTTTACAATCCATTGTATGACCCATATGACCACGGCTACGCCCTGGTTTTCTAGAACTCCTGGGGTTTGTAGTTTCCAACATCATCCTGCTGGGCTGCACCAATTTGTTGCGCTAAATTTTTCACTCTCTGCTGAGAGAACCTGACTCATTCAGGGTCTCGCAGTCCTGACTTGGATTGACAAAGCTGATATAACACATTCTATTTGGGGTTTGCATAGTTTATGACATCCAGGAGAGGGTGACTTACAAAAGCATGAAACGCCACCATCAGTGTGTCCCACCCTGGTCCCTCCCAGCTTTTCATGTGTTGTTTGCCTGTGGTTCTGCGGCTTGGCTCCCCTTGTTCAACAGGGTGATGGTGCCACCCCTCTTCCCAGTGCACTCAGCGTGGGTCTCTAGACCACCCCCCATCAATTCTAGCTTTTCAGAGGAATTTATGGGTTACAACTACATATTGTATGATTGATGCCAAATGTCCAACGTTCTAAAAAATGGAAAAGCTGGAGATAGTGAAAATAGTAGTAGTTAACAGGGATTGGGTTGAAGGACATATTAAAAGGTATGACGAGGTAGCAGTACTCTGTGTGATACCACAGTGATGGATACCTAATTGGGCCTGTACAGGTCAATGTCAAGAGTAGACATTAATGTAAGCTAAGGTGTGAATGATTTTGATCAATTAATTTGAGTTTATAGAATTTACCTCTTGTGAGGGTAATAGGGAAGGTTATGTTTGATAAGGAGCAGGAGGTATGTAGGAGTCCTTCTAAAAGGACTATTATTCACCAGGGAACTGGTAAACTGTGGTAGCTGTACTAATTATGCAAAGTGGAGGAAAAGTCAGAGATTATAAAGAACTTCTGTCCTGACTTCACGAATTTCTTCTTAGTTCAGTAAGACTATTTTATTACTTTTGAACTGAGAGAAAATATCTGTGATAATATTTAGTCTTTTAAGTTTATTCTTGGATAATATAAATTAGAATAATCTTCACATAGGCTAATTTTAAGTTAGTGTTTAAATTTCTTATTGCTCCTCCTGTGATGAATTTATTTCTCATTGTTGGCACAGAAAACCATGAAGAAAAGAAAATGTCACATTTAATAAATAATGGGCTCTGAAAATACAGGCATAGGAAGTGCAATGAGTCTTGTAGTTTTTCACTTAAAATAAAATAAATAAATCACTACAGATGCTGACTTTTGACAGAGAAATTACAGTGCAGATGAGGTGCAGAGTTTCTTGTAGATTATGAATTTGGGGTAGTAGTATGAGAAAGTGTAGTCACTGTATCAAGTATTCAACAGATCATATATTTTCAATCATCATTAATATTTAAGCTTTATGATTTATTTAGCCTTTGAATCCTTATTAATAGTCAAATTGTGATTTATTTTAAATGATAATATTTCATTTGATTTTAAAATTAACATTAATCAAATTAAACCTGAATCATAAAATTCAGTATTACTGAAAAAGGATCATTAACTGTCAGGGAGACAAAGTGGGGTACCTTGAGAAATTCATTTTAATAGAAAACTGTACTGACTTCAGTCCTTAAACTGACTCCAGTCCTTAAAAGCTTCTTAGAAGCACTTGAAAATATCAACTTTCAGAATTCAGAAGCTGTATTTACTTCCATAAACTTTTCTGTAACAATCCAGAAGATTTATCTACAACTATGTGAGGTTATTTAAGCCAGTTCATTAATACATTATTACTTCTAACTTTAGGTAAAATTTAATGTACACATGCACATATATTACTATAGATTATGTACATAAGCCTGATATTTATGAAATGTGTTATATGTGGTTATTGTGATATTTCATTTTCCCTGATACTGTGTCATTACAGCTTGTTTATTGCCAGAATTCTTTTCTCCTATGATACAGGGAGTGAAATAAAACTGTATGGCTTATTACTTCTTTCCCAACTTAAAGTCTTATCAACTTCAGTTTCAGGCTTTTAATTATGTTTCTTCATATAATAAAATATCATTTATTGAATTTCCCTCTTTTCTTGTTCAGTCATTGACCTGGTCCTCAGAACACAATTTCATGAAGTATTTCTTAATACTTCCAGAAATGTCATTATATATTAGAGGACTGGCATCTTCTGTTCCAAAATGTCATTCCTAATAATACAGTGTCTGAGGAAGTGAGACTGGGAGAAATAGCTAGTAGGGTGGTGAAGGCAGGCTGCCATCTGTAAATAATAGTGTTTGTGGGAAGATGATCTCACTGGCAGAGCTCATCTCTCCTCCTCCTCACATCAGGGTATGTATGCCAGGGTAAGTCTGTCAGGAACCCCAATGGGAGTGATGATGAGAAATCTCCTAGTTTGCAATTTAAAGTCAGTCATAGAATACTCTGGCTTGCTTGATGAAGAAGGCAGCAGACTGTGCATGCAGACAAGCTTCCTCTAATTGCTAGGTGCAATTCTTTTTTTTACCAGAATTATGTTAATTTTGTAAATCGACCTAAGATGGCTTTCAGGGTATGGTGAGCTAACATTATTAGAAGACTCAAGGATTATATTCGGGTGGAGATTTAGCAACTTAATCTATGGTCAATAGTGCCTTAGTTTGGGAAGAATTCCCAATCTATAAAAACAAAGATTTAGTAAGCTTATTTAGATTTTCCCCAGGCAAAATTGTGAAGAGGATAGTGGCTGGGCTCCTTTGAATCATGTTTTGTATAACTTGCAATAACATCACACTCATGGTTGCATAAAATTTCCTACAGAAATGGAAATTAATATGAAACTTTATTTTAGAAAGGATTCCAATACAGACTAAGGGACTGCTTCAATGAGTATAGCTGTATAAGAAATAAAAATGTTTAATTTCAGGGAGCTCAGTAGTGGATACAAAATAGGCACATTGCATAAACATTTATATTATTCAGATTAGAAAAATGTTACCATTATACACAGCTGTTTGCCAAGATAAATGTGGTCAATAAAAAGTAGATTTCTGTGTTTTTACTTCTGACAATTATATTTTTGTCTCCTTGGAAAAATAGTGCAATTCCATGTTTTCTACTTGGAACTAATGTCTTCTTTGAAGTCATTGCTTCATTTTTTTTTTTTTTTCAAATTGGAAACTGAGTGGACTTAAAACTTGCATTTTAAGTCCACATAAAAATTGTAATTCAATTCTATGTGATATTAAGCCCATACTTTCTGTCAACACCCATGCACCACCTCTCATTCTTTCAAGTGATAAGAACTAGAAAATCCAAAGTTCAAATAATGAAAATAAGAGCATTTTGCTGATTAGAAACTGAGAACACCAGAGATAGTATGCTAGGCATGACTATAATCACTCTGTATCCCTGAGTGACCTTAGGCCAAGCTCTACCTAATATTTGCAGCATAGCAGAATCCAACTTTCATAACTGGACTTTCTGAAACTTCAGTATTATCTTCTTTTTTTTAACCTAATAATCTCTCTCTTCTCTTTGTTTCACATCAAGTAGAAGGAAATAAGAAGCAAAGCACAAAAGCAGTGTAATCCCATTAGTTCATTCATATCTGCATTGAGTAACTTCTTTACTTAAATTTTATGTGGTTACTGTTAGTCCATATTTAATGAATTCTTATAGATTTGTGGGGTTTGATGATATTCAAGTTTTAAAAATCAGAGCTTGGATCATTTTAAAGACAACGTGTATAAAGTGAGAATTTGCATGGCCCCATATCACCTAACTCTTCTAAGACTGTGTCAGAGATGGCTGCAAGGAAAGCTGAAAATCTTTGAGACCATGTTTTAGTAGCTGTTTCAATTCTTTGATGGATGAACACATGCAACCCACCAATCAAGTGAGGTGTGTTTGCATCATCGGCATTCCACAAGGGAAAATCTTGAAGCAGTGATCTTGTGAGCTACTTGCCAACTGTGAAGTTTGTGTTTGAGATTCAGTGTTTGAATCTGTCTCATATACCTACCTGTCAAGGACATAGCCCTTTAAAAACGCTCCATCTAATAGATGGCTATTCATTATGTAAAAACCAGGATGAAAGCAGAATTTAAAAGAGGATTAAAGCCATTTGGGAATGAACTAGGTGAAGAAGAGTCAGAGAAGACCTATGGACAAAATATAGTGCAGGCATGTGTACTTTCTTTGCTTAACATAAACTGTCAATGAGAGAAAGTAACATCATGAATAGCTCCAACAACTCCAACTGCATTAGGCACACATTTTCACCAGTAATGTAAGAAGCCTACTTGTGCATGTCATAAGTGTCCTAAAATAGTTTCAAAGAGCTTTTGTGAGAGAGAAAATTTCTTCTATCTCGAAGTTTTCCCACATTATATGGGTTGATATCTTTTGGCAAGAGTTTCTCGGGTGGGAGTCCAATATCAATAACTAGTTAAAATTCATGTTTTAAGGGCCTAACTGTTCCACGAATTCTTTCTAACTGCTGGAACTAAGCAGCGATGCAACGGTGTGGACATAAAAGTAACAGATGGAAAATATCCGAAGTAGGAAAAAGGAAAATCAAGATGGAAATGGGCAGGTAGGTGATGCATATGAACCCTGTGGTCAGAACAGCTACAACGCGGGGAGTTGTCCTACAGACAGCCTCTCTCTAACCTTTCAAATGTTCACACATTTAATGGTGGCTTGGGGTTGGCTTAGCTTCGTTGTTATTTTTCTTCTGAAACAGCTTTTTCCTCTTTAGTTAGGAAGGCAGAATTCTGACTCTGTTGTGGAGAAAAAGCTATTAAAAGAAATTGTGGTGTATAAAATGGAGACACTTTTTTGATCATATTTCAAAGGATTTGAAGGGAAAGACAAGAAAATCAATAAATGCACAGATTCTTTTACACTTTAAAAAGACAATTCTTTCCTCTCTAAAGTATGCTTCTGGGTGATCCTGCTGTGAAATCAGCCCATAACACCAAGATTTAATGGAAATTTACTTGGTAAAAATACAAAATAGTAAACATAACAGTCAGAGTTCAGTTACTTCCTTTCTTTTCTACTTTTTGACAAATGATAACACCTGAAATGAGAACTGTGCAATTTCCAACCTGCTTATTTATTTAGTTGTTAGTGACTTTGTAGGAGGGAGGTTGATATTAAGTTTCTATTCTATGTATAGAATAATATCATTTTATCATAATAATAATGCTTTATAGGGTTATATCATCTATGACACAGAAATTCTTTCTTCCTGTTACTTGGGCTAATAAGCCATAAGAGCATGTTGTCATATGTAATACTTCAGCAAAGACAAAACCCACAATATTAATACAATTTTTGGCAATTTTTGAAGCTAGGTCCCATTTATGGTCCAGGATGCTTTATTCTAAAAATGAAAACATCTTTAAAATAAAGACATTCTTTAATTTTAGATGAATTTCTCCAAAGCAAAACACTGTCTCTTCAGCAAGGACAAAAATGAGGACTCTGCTTCCTATAATTACTATATGAATTAGAAATTTATTAGTATTAATCTAAATCTTTTATTTTTGTTAAGAATATGTAATCCTATTTTCTGTCTCATAGTTATCTTTTGTTAAACTTTTTATGTTATTTTGAAAAACTGCAGACTTACATGCAGTTTAAGAAATAATAAGCACAGAAGCTATATACCTTTCTTTAGTTCCCCTACTAATAGAACCTTGCAAATTTACAGTGCACTAACCACAAAAACATCAATATTGACACAAAAGATGACAGATTTTCTTATTTTTGTACATTTTTACTGAATTTTTGTGCATTTCATAAATAAATCTTAATCATATTTAGACACTCTCTCCCATCTGCACCCCCCCATACCCTCCTGGATATCATGCATTCTGTCATATATGTTAAAGCTTATCAAGTCAAATTTGTGTATTCAGATGTCCATTGGTGCAAGTTTGTTCACTGGAGTGTGGGCAACCTATCTAGAATCATACCTTAAATAAGACTTAACTCTCCCTCACCCAGCAGTAATCAGCTGCAAATAGTTCCTTAGCTAAGGTTGGGCCCTGATGCCTGGTTCCCAAAAAAATTTTTTTTTTTTTTTTTTTTTTTGGTCTCATTAAGTCTGCATAGGTCTTGTGAATGTTGTCATCATTGCAGCATGAGTTCATATGAGCAAGTTCCCAAAGGCCTGGAGGATTCTCTTTCCTTATGTTCAAGCACCAAGCCTGATTCTTAAAATCTTTCCACCTGCTCTTCTACAATGGTCCCTGAGCCATGGTTGAATGAGGTTTAATATAGAAGTCCTAACCAGGGCCGTGAAATCTGTAGTCTCGTATTCTTTACACCTTGGTCTTCTGTGAGCATGGCACTCTGTTGCACGAGAAAGCTTTACTGCTGAGAGTTGAGGGCTGCATCAGTATTCACTCGACCCCATATTCCACTAAGTTCCATGAGCCTTAGGTGTAGAAGCTCCAATGCAGATGTATCAATTAGGGCTGGGCCTCTCTCACACACATACTCTCTGTGTGTGACAAGTTGTGGAACTCTGTAATAGTCTCATCTTTTGCAGAAAGAAGCTTCTTTGGTGAATGGTATACTTATCTCTAAATATAAGAATCTGTACGTAGCATACATTAAGAAATTTCATTTGTTTAGAGATATAACACAGGTAGGGTTTTTCCTAGGATCTATGGCCTATTCAGCAATGTGAATTTGGTTCTGTTTAAAGTGCCACCCATAGGTTCCCTCCCATTGAAGGGGCTTAAAGTTCAATTAGATCAGTGTTGATTACCTGCAAGATAAAAGTGCCACTACTGCGCAGCTATAGTTTATTGTGCTGGTCATTGTTGTGGGTATTAGGCTTTAAAGCAGGTGTTAAATCATTGATTGAATCTCTCCCTTTGCAGCTTGTATAATAAGAGACCTAGTCTTCAGGGAGGAGGTTTCCAGGTCATTTCCAGCTCCATTGCCCCAAGTTCTGGGCCCAAAATATGTCCTATTTTCAGCAATAGGGTCATACCGTAAAGTAATGGGAGGCAATCAAAGGCTGTAGCAAGAGCCTGTGTTATTTTTGGCATCTCTTGAACTATCATGACCAAGAACTTGAAGGGAGGCTTCTCCTGCCTCACACTGTGTTTCTTATTATATAGCCTTAAGTATACACGTGTACTCATGTTCTGATAGTGTATATGTATTTTTCTCCAGATTTTTTTGCTAATATGTTTCCCTCTAGTTTTTCAAACCTCATAAACTATTTTTATCTCTCCTCTCTCTTCCTAACATTCCTCCTCCCTCCCCCATTAAAGTACCTCCATTTTCCTAAGAATACCTGTCTTCTATTATCTCATCTCTTTTGAGCTCCTCCTTCCCTTTTACTCTCATGGTTCCTTATATATCCTTCTCTCCTCCTTTTCCAGTTGAATATCCCCATTTCTCCCATTTCCCCTTAGTAGAATCTATTTCCTACTTGCCCTCTCTCTTAGGCTATTTCTTTCCCTTTAACCCTATGTTTCCTTTCCATTTTCCTGACTCCTGTGGTTACAACAGGATATATATTCACATACAGGGATTTGGTGCTATGATCCACAAATGAGGGAGAACATATGTTGCTTGTTTTTCTGAGTCTATTACTTCACTTAGTATAACAACTTCTTGTTCCATCCATTTACCTGCAAATTTCAAGATTTTGTCTTTCGTTACCACTGAGTAGTTCTCCATTGTGTAAATGTACCACACTTTGTTATCCATTCATCAGCTGAGAAACATTTAGGTTGTTTCCATTTCTTAGCTACTGTGAGATGGGCAGCAACAAAAATGGATGTACAAGAATCTCTACAGTAGAGTGAGTCCTTTGGGTATATGCCAAGGCATGGTAAAACTAGATCATATGGTAGATTCATTTTTAGTTTTTTAAGAGTTATCCACACTGCATTCCATAGTGGTTGCAAGAGTTTGCCTTCCCACTAGCAGTGACTGAACGTTCCCCTTTTTCCACATCCTTCCCAGCATTTAATGCTTTTTATTCTCTTGATCTTAGCCAGTTTGACTCAGGTAAGATGAAATCTTAAGTTGGTTTTTATTCGCCTTTCCCTAATTATAAAGAATGTTGAGCATTTTTAAGGTATTGCTCTGCAATTTTTATTTCTTTGTCTGAGAGCTATCTGGTCAAGTACTTAGTTCTTTTGCTCTACAGAAGCTCTGTAGTTTAATGAGGTCTTACTTGTTGATTATTGACCTTAATGCCCTAGCACAACTGATACTAGATTTAGAAAGTCTTTTCTATACCTGAATCTTGTAGGGTAATGACAGTTTCAGAGTGTCAGGTTTCATATTGAGTTCTTTAATTCATGTAGAATTCACTTTTGTGCTGGGAGAAAAATAAGTGTCTAATTTCATTCTTCTACAACTGAAGATCCAATTTGCCAGCACCATTTATTGAAGATGCTGTATTTCCTCCAGTGTGTGTTCTTGGCTTCTTTGTCAAATATCAGGTGGTTGAAATTTCATGCACTCATGTTTGGGTCTTGTGTTAGGTTCTGTCAATCTACAGGTCTGTTTTTGTGCCAGCATCATGCTGTTTTTATGACTATGGCATGTAATAAAGTTTGAGATGTGGTACAGTTATTCCCCAGCATTGCTCTTTTTGCTCAAGATAGCTTTGGCTATCCAGGGTACTTTGTGATTCCATATGAATTTTAAGATGCATTTTTCTAGTTCTGTGAAGAATTTCTTAGGGAATTTGATTGGTATTTCATTGAATCAATAGATTGTTTTTGCTAGGATGATCACTTTCACAATATTAATTCTACCAACCCATGAGCATGGAAGGTTTTTCTATCTCCTGATGTATTCCTCAATCTCTTCAAAGGTTTAAAATTTCCACTGTAGAGCTCTTTAATGTCTTTGGTTATGTTTATGCCTAAATTTTTTTTGAGGCTATTGTGAATGGTAGGATTACTATGAATGTTTTCTCTGATTGCTTGTTATTGGTATATAGAAAAACTACTGATTTTGTAAATTGATTTTGTAACCTGACACTTTGCTAAAGTACTGATCATTTCTAGCAATTTTCTAGGGGAACTTTGAAATCTCTTACATATAATATCATATCATCTGCAAATAGGAATAATTTGACTTCTTTTCCAATTAGTACTCCTTTAATTTCCTTCTCTTGACATATTGGTCTAACAAGAGTTTCAAGCACTCTATTGAAAAGTAATGTTTATAGTGGAAAATCTTTTTGGTTCCTGATTTTAATGGGTGGAATATTTCCATGTTTTATCTGTTTAGAATGTTGTGGGCTCTGGGTTTGTTGTATATAGCTTTAGTGATGTTGAGATGTGTTCCATCCAGTTCAGTTCCCTCCAGGACTTTTAACATAAATGCATATGGAATTTTATCAATGACCTTTACCTCATCTACTGAGAAGAGCATGTGATTTTTATCTTTAAGTCCATTTATATGATTTACTACACTTATTGACATGTATAGTAAATCATCTCTGGAATAAAGCCGATGTGGTCATGGTAGAAAATCTTTTCAATATGTGTCTTTGGGTAGTTTGTGAATATTTATTTTGTTGAAAATTTTTGCATCTATGTCAATTATGAATATAGGATAATAGTTTTCTTTTTGTTGTATATTTATCTGGTTTGGTTACTAGAATGACACTGGTTTCATAGAAAGAGTTTGGGAACTCTCTCTCTGTTTTAATCTTTTTGAATAATTTAAGTATTATTGACTGTAGATCATCCTTAAATGTCCGACAGAATTCTGCTGTGAATCCATCTGGATCTGGGTGTTTTATAGTTGGGAGGTTTTTGTATTGCTGTTTCAGTTTCCTTATTGTTTATGGGATTGGTAGAGCTCATGATCTCTTCTGTTTAGCTTTGCTGATTTCCATGAATATAGAAATTCACCCATTTCTTTTACATTTTAAAATATAGTAGAGTATAGATTTTTAAATTAGCTCCTAATAATGTCCTGGATATTTTTTTTTGTATCTGTTGTGATGTTTTCCCTTTTATCTCTGATTTGTTGATTTGGATTTGCTCTTTCTTTCCCTTGGTTAACTAGGCTAAGGATCTGTCTGTTTATCTTTTACAAGAACTAGCTCTTAGAGTTATTGATTCTTTGTATTTTTTTTTTTTGTTTCTAGTTATTCATTTTTGCTCTGATTTTTGTTATTTCTTCTCATCTGCTGGGCTTGGGTTTCATTTATTCTTATCTTTCCCGAGTCTTGAGTTGTACAGTTAAAATCATTTGTGCTCTTTCTTATTTTTTAATGTAGGCACTTGGAGCTATAAACTTCCCTCTTAGGACTGCGTTTAAAGTGTCCCAGATTTTTTGTTGTGTTATATTGTCATTTTCATTTAGTATCAGGAACTCTTTTATTTCTTTTCTTCTTTGATCCATTCATAACTCAGGAGTGTTGTTTAATCTCTATAATTTTATGTAGTTACTAGAGCTTCTTTTGAGGTTGATATTATTTTTTGTGGGTGTTATGATGTGGTAGAATGCATGGAATTATTTATAATTTTTAGTATTTGTTGAGGTTTGTTTTCTGCCCCAGTATGTGTTCAATTTTAGAGAAACTTGCATGAGCAAGTTTCTAAACATAGAGTGTATTCTTTGGTGCTTGGGTGGACTATTTGGGAGATGTTTTTAGATACATTTGATGTATGATGTCATTTAATTCAGATGTCTGTCTCTTTATTCTTTGTCCAATGAACTCATCTATTGGATATAATGGTGTATTGAAGTCACCAACTATTACTGAGTTGAGGTTAATCAGTGTCTTAAAGTCCTGTAGTACTGTTTTAATGAATTTGAGTGTTCCAGAATTTGGTGCATATATGTTCATGATTATAATATCTTCTTGGCCTATTATTGCTTTGATTAGATTGCAGTGACCCTCTTTATCTCCTTTGGTTAGTTGTAATTTGAAGTTTATTTTTTCATATATTAGAGTTACGATAGCCACTTGCTTCTTAATGCCATTTGCCTGGAATATTTTCTTCCATTCTTTCACCCTAAGTTAGTCTATCCTTGAAGGTGAGATGAATTTCTTATAGATAATAAAAAGTTGGATTTTGTTTCTTAATCCATTCTACTAGCCTGTGTCTTTTTATTGGGGAGTTGAGGCAATTGATACTTAAAGTTATTATTAAAAGGTGTGTATTGGTTACTGTCATTTTAATTTGTGTTCTTGGTCCTATTTTGTGTTTCCATAATTAAACCTCTTTTTATTTTCTTTCTGCAACCTCTTGGATATAGTCATTCCTATCTTCAGTCCTTTGTATTGTTCTGAGTATTCTCTGTAGTGCTGGTTTTGTGAACATGAATTCTTTCAGCCTGTTTGTGTCATGAAAAATTTTTCTTTAACGTTTGACTATGATAGATAGTTTTGCTAGGTTATGTATTCTGGGTTGGCATTCATGGCCATTTAAACCTGGGAATACTTTGTTCCAACTCTTCTGAATTTCATAGTTTGCACTGAAAATATTGCTGTAATTCTGATGAGTTTTCCTTTACATGTAACTTGTTTTTCTCTAGCAGCATTCAGTATGCTCTGTTTGTTTTGTACATTTAGTGTTTTTATTATGATGCCCTGGGAGTTTCTGTTTTACTCCTGTCTAATAGGTATTCAGTATGCTTCTTGTATCTGTATAGGTATGTCTTTTTTTTTTTTCCAATTTGGGAAGTTTTCTACTATAATCATGTTGAAGATCTGAGCAATGCCGTTGACCTGGTTTGAATGAGAATGTCTCCCATAGGCTTCAAGTTTTCAGACATTTTGTCCCTAGTTGGTTGTGTTGTTTTAGGAAGTCTTAGAAGGTGTGGCTGTGCTGGGAGAAGCACATCACTGGGGGTGGGTTTAGAGAGTTCTTAAGTCTTGCTAGATCTCCTGTCACTCTTTGCCTCGTATGCCTGCTTGAAGAAGTGAATGCCTACCTTCTGTTCCTAATCAAGCCACCTTTGCTCCCATGCCTCATTGCCATGATGGACTCTGATCCCTCTGGAACTGTAGGCTCAAATAAACTCTTACTTTTAGAAGTTCCTTTGGTCTGAATGATTTATCACAGCAATAGGAAAGTAACTAGAACACTGGGTGAAAGGAATTTAAAGTTATGGGGATCCATAGGCTGGGTTCTTGTCGTCTAGTGAAAAGGTCTCTGGCAGAAATATTAAAAGGGGATCGTAGAGCTAAACCTGGTGTGGGATGCAGTGGGCCAGGTCTGGGTTAGGATGTTAGTCCAGAGATCTGTGTCAGTAAGAGCAATAGTGAGCCTAGGCCCAAGGCAGGGTAGTAGGAAGGTCTGTGGTAGGGCAAAATGTGGGTGGGGACAGCCTATGGTTTCTCACAAACTAATCAGAGTAGGTGTTGTCTCCTTAAGGACATCTGTGCTGAGTCCATTTTTGCTCATGAATAAGCAGGCAAACATTTGTGCATCTGTCTGTATGTGTCTGTGTCTCTGCCTCTTTCTCTCCCCATGTAACTCTTACTTTTGTAATAAATGCTCTGAAATGCAATTTCTGTGTCATATGAAAATGTTGTTTTCAAGAAATTGATAAATTGATTTGCAGAGCAACTGTACCAGTTCACACTAATACTTGTGACTTTTCATTTTTTCATGGTTCATGCTTTTACTTTCAGGCAAATATTTTTCCAGCATTTTTCTAAGCCATATATTTTATAGATTAACATTTGTATTTAGATTTTTGATCTATTTTAAGTTATTTTTATATAAAATGAGTCTCAGGATGACTATTATTTTTTCGACTATATATCCAATCACTCTATCCCCAATTGTTGAAAAGATTTCTCATTGAAATACATAATCTGTGCTTTGTTATTCTTGTTTGTGTGATGATAGGAGACTCAAATTGAAATATAGAGTCAAGCTTCAAACTACCAATTCTAAAGAAAATATGTTTTTGTTGAAATTTTACCCACATCCATCTGCCCATTGCATGCACCTTTCTGTCTAGGCAAAAACACAGTATAAAATTTCCAATAATTTTCTTATTTTTATATATTTTTTAAAATTTTTGTCATGTTTTTGCTATATAACCCAGAGTGGTCTCAAACTCAGAATCTTTCTTCTCCAGGGAATTTATTTAATTCATCTCTACAAAGATTGATATTATCACAGAATTAAGATGATTTATTCTGGCCTATGCCTGGATTTCTCTTCTTTTCTAATCACTTGAGCTCTTACTTGCCTTATTGGTAGAGATATTACTAAGTCCCCCCTTTCAATTTATGTGTATTTTTATATTGTCAATAAAAACTGTCAAAAAGACTCAGGTATATTTGATACCCTGATTCATTGAGAATCAGTGTAACTTAGCCAGGTGTGGTGGTACATGCCTTTCATCCAAGTACTTGGGAGGCATATCTCTGTGAGATCAAAGCCAGCTTGGTCTATTCCAGGACAGCTGGGGCTACAGGGAGACTTTGTCTCAAAAAGATTAAAAAAAAATCCAAATAGCTTACATACTTTAAATTTACGTAGGTTTCAAGCTGTTTGACTAGTGATTGATCTAAATGTATCATGCCGTATTACTGTCAAATAAAACTGCACTAGAGGAATGACCTGATAGATGAAGCCTGTCCTATGCTGCAGTATTTACTGTTCCCAAATCAGATAATTGGAGAGGCTAGAGTGATCTTTACTGGAGAAAGATCTCCCTTTTCAATGCTACCACGACAGAGCTCCATAATGGGATTATGAAACTAAAGGCAAAATGCTTAGATCTTTCATTTAATACCCAAAGTCACTCTACTTAATTCAAGCTGAACCAGAGAGTACAAAATTCGTGTTAGTGTGGACATCTTCTGCCTAATGTTCTCATAAATACTTCCTCTCTTACTCATATGATTTCATTCTATTCTGAGTTCACTCAAGGTGTTGCTAGATTACCATAAAAATTCTGGGGGTAAAGGTCTTCTAAACACTTTCATACATAACTGGAGTACTAACTCTCAGTACATTCTAGAAAGGATGGAACCTCACAGATGCAATGCCATTTATTCCGCATCAGTACAGTAGAGTTTTTGGCCCTGCTCTCACCAGATAAAGAAAAAGATAGTATTTACCAGGTACACCAAATTAGAGCTGCCCTAATCTTTGTGAAAGTCATAGAATGTATAAACGTCCTACACATCTTTGATCTTCAAATCAGTTTTCACAGTATCTCTTGTGGTTATTTTGTTGTTTATGTTGGTATAATATTTTTGTTCTACTATATCCTAACAGAATAAAGGATAGGGGGATAGAAGAAGGAGGAAAACAAAAAGAGGAGGAGGAAGAAGAGAAGGCTTGATTTTTGAAGTTAGAAAAATGTTGAATTAGTAAAGTAGAATGACACTCCCCAAATCTTATCAAAATTCTGCTCCAGGTTCATTTGCAATTTGTCTTAAACTGTCTCACAGACAGGGGCCTGAGAAAGGCCAGCTACACTACATGAATTGTTATTTCAAGTGAAAGCTTTAAGGAGATCCATAAATATATCTTTTCAAGCCCTTTTTGTTTTCAGAATACTTAAATACAAAACAAAGTTTGTCCTTGTATATATATCACACAAACACACAAATACGGGATCTATGGTTTCTTGGTTTTATCTTATTTGCAAGGCCACTTGCTGGTCTTGTGAGTTATCTATAACTCCTCCTCTCAGTCACTGTAATAAATGCCTTTGTTGAACTCAGTAATCTTGAGATCAAATGAAATAACCTATTGTCCTAAGGATAGAAACATTACAAGGAACAAAATGCTATTTTTTTTATGGTAAACATCTGATTGGAGAAAATACCTTGTGCTTCTTAGAAAGGTAACTTGAAGTCATAATTATTGCCACCTTTGGGAATTCTTTTTCAAAGTCACATTTTGAGAATAAATCTTAAGAAAGGGTAAAGCCAAGCTATTTGGGGTGAAAATGTATTAATTTTCTCTTCTGAGTTTCTGTCTGTTATCTGTATAATTACTAGTTTGACTTATCAATATACAGGAAATTTTTAAAATAATTTTTATGTTAAATTGTGACAGTTGCTTTGATTTTGACAGATATCCAGTGAAGTGTTTCAGACGCGGTGCGACAGTGCCAGCCTTGACAGTAATTGTATCTTTTGTTGCAAAATGCCACATGTAACACTTTAAACATAATCCAAACAGTGGGATGACTACTCATTTATTTCACTTTGCAATAGAAATCTAAAATATTAGCCTTCATTTTGCCTTTCGCAGTTTCTTAATTGACAATTCATCTATGCAAACTGATCCCATTAGCCAACACTATCAGTTAACCAGATAGGCCAATCAAGTATGCATATTATTAACAACAATGCATTTAAGACTGTATAGTTATAAATTAGTTTTTGTTTTAAGTATAAAATTAATTAGAGAAGTAAGCCAGTATCATTTTTCTAGTGAGTCATAAAATATAAAATGTAACTTCAGGTTTGAAGGCATTGAAGTATTTTGTTTGAAACAGTACAAATTAACCATTTAAACTGAAGCTAAACTTATTTGTGCTCATTTTTGCCCACATTTTATGGATGGGAATGCCTTTCTTAGCATATGTTGCAATAGCATTATGACTGAATTGTGCAGTGTGCATGTAGACATTTATAGATTTATAGACCGATTTCATAAAAACTACAGAACCTTTCAGTGATGGCTCAATGGTGAGGTGTTTTCATTGGAGTTGTATTATTTCAGAGAATTCCATTATCAACAATAGATCTATGCTTTTTTGCACCTGCCATCATCTTTATCATTGGGTGTATAAGAATCATTTGTCTAAAATCACTAATTCTAATTTTGTTTCAGAAGCTTGTAATAACTTTTGTCATGATTCCAGTTTTCACTGCTTTACATTGTGTTTCCAATTTACTGATTGCCTGAGAGATCTTTTAAAAAGTCTGTTACCATGTTTACAAGGCCAAAATAATTTCCATGAGCATAATGTTAGTACTTTTCTTAGACTTGATTGTTCACAAAATGGTAGTTCTGAAAACATTTGTTGTCAGCAAGTAAAACTGAACAATGCCCTCAAAACTCTTAGCCAAACTAGAAACAGCTATTCTTCATTATTTATGGGGTTACTGAAGAAAGATACTTTGGAAATGATTAAAAGACATTGATAACAGATATTTTGAAAATATTGAAGACTTAATATCCTAAATTTCCTGTTTAGAATCATTGTTGAAACATTGTTATCAGCACTCAACCAAATAGTACATTATGCATTTGATTAAGTAATGTGATCAAAGGCTTTTCACAGAGACACAATTTTTGTATTAAGCCTTGACGTTTACGTAAATATGGGGCCTTCAAACTTCTGCCACCATCTCTCTCATGTTTGTTCTTTGTACTCACCTTGATTGGCTTTGTCACTTATGATTTTAACTATTTTAATGGGTGTCAAATCTAGATCTCTCTCCTGAGCACAATTTTCAATAATTTATTCTATATCATATTATTCTTTTCTTAACAACTGTGAAACAAGTTTAGCAGAGTTCCTCTCAAAATATGACTCAATATTCTGTTTTCCAGTTTGTTTTACCTTTTATTAGTTTAAAATACTGTAATGATTCTCTTTATCCTCTCATTCCATCTCTAGCCTTATGATGGCTTGTCTTGAGCATCAAGCTGATTATATTCAGAGATGCCTAGGAGAATACTAAAGCCCATCTCTGGGTGTATCTGTGAGGACATTTCCAGAGACAACTAGACAATAAGATTCCTGATATAGTTGATAGTTTAATTCGCTGATAGATTCAAAATCTGAGTACACTGTTGAGAAGTAGCGTAACTATGAAATTAGGGCCTCTACCTGCCTCTCTCCAGGTTCTGTTTGTGTCACTTAGTCGCTTACTTACTATGTTCTGTAAAAAGTTCATTATAATCAAAAGATCACAGTTTACAAAGTGCTCTTCAAGTGCTGCAAAGAAAATAATGTGCCAGGCTATTTTAAAGGGGAAGAAGAAAATTATATGGAGAATAATCACTATAATTCACTTTACATTGCAATTAATAAAGAAAACAAAAGGAGACATTATCACTAGACATTTTTATTAGTGCATGTCTTTGTTTTATTATAAAGGTCTAAAAGTGCTTGTGTTGTAGATTTGACATAATTTGATTTTCAGAGATGTATATAGATATAAGTGTACAACTTTATCCACAATCAAGGTGTAAACACTTCAATTATATACAGAATGTTCCTATATTCAGAGTAAACTGAGTCCTGTTTCTGGAAAAAAGTAAAAATTTTGACAATATTAATGACCCTAAAATTGTCATTTTGACTTTCTCATAGTCTTAGTTGACTATCTCATTCAAAAATATATATTTTACATTTAGTTATTTATTTTTTATGAGGAGCGTATGTTTGTGGCTGCACATACTATGGGGTGTTTGTGGAAGTCAGAGGACAACTTGAAGGAGTCGGGTCTCTTTCCATGTGTGCTCTGAGGATCTAATTCTGGTTGCCAGACTTTGTGGCAAGAGCTTTTCCCACTGTACCATCTCATTAGCCCTGAAAACATTTTTTATTCTTTTATCTTGCTATTACTTTTGATTTAGCTCAGCATAAACATCAGAGCACACTCTGCATATATGCTGTAAATGTGAGGCTCGACTCTCAGTAAGGATGGTTGAGATAGAGTGACTACTGAATTCTTCAGAAACCAACAAAATACTAATGCCTGTCTTCTCTTATAAATTACTAAACTCAGGGGCTAGAGAGATGGCTAAGTGGTTAAGAACACTAAATGTTCTTGCAGAAGACTTGGTTTTGAATTCTACATGGCAGTTAACAACTGTCTGTACCTCCAGTTCCAGGGGATCAGATGCCCTCTTCCGACCTCTGTGGGCATTTCATGACATGGGTGCACTTACACACATGCAGACAGTGCACACATACACATGAAAGAAAAATAATAAATAAAGTATTAAAAAAATAAAAAAATAAATTACTAAACTCAATACTTTTACTTCCTCCCAGTTATCCTCCTGGTTCATGCTTCCAAAAAAAATAATGGAAGTCTTTAATGATATCTTCCAATGAGTTGACATAGAATCAAGGGGCAAATGTTTTGGGGTTGGGTTAAATTGGAAGCTTGATGAAAATCTTTATGTGAAATATAAATTGAGTCTTAAAAGTGTTTTGCTGTTTTGTTGTAGTTGTTGTTGTTGTTGTGTGTGTGTGTGTGCATATGTGTGTACTCTATCTGATGTGTGCTCTATCTGTTCTTACTTGCTTTATTCAGTATCAGTTACAAAAAATCTGTATCTAAAATGATTTATCTTGCAGAGGATCTGGGTTTGGTTACCAGAACCCAAATGGCAACTAAGAACAATCTGTAACTCCAATTCTAGGAATATGATTTGCCCTCTTCTGGCCTCCAGAGGCATTGCAAGCCATGGGTCCACATACATACATTCAGGCAAACCACTCATACACTTACAATAAAAAAAAAAACAAAAACTAATGAAAATATAATACAATGCATTTGTTTGAGAATCAGCACCTATTTAGGGGGTAAGAACTTAAAGACCTGACTGATGCTCCATTATATATTAATGAAAATCATACAACACTTGCTCACTGACCCATGAGTTGTCATTTCATAGAATAACATTATGTAACATTACTTAAAAATAATCAACTTTTGGGACTGGAGGGATGGCTCAGCAGTTAAGAGATTTCCAGTGCCCACGTGGCACTGACAGCTGCCTGTAACTCTAGTTCCAAGGAATCCAATGCCTTCTTCTGACCTCCATGGGCATTACACAACACGGGTGCACTTACATGCAGGCAATACACTCATACACATAAAATAAAAATAATAAAATATTAAAAAATAATCAACTTTTATAGGGATATGTAGCTAGTAAAAATTTACTAGATTATGGAAGCTTAGTTGTCAAATTATAGTATGTAGTACTATGAAAATTATCATTTTTGTGCCCATGTGGAATTGGAAATATGCTAATAGACAATTATATTTATTTTAAATAGTTTATACAACTGTATACCTTTAAAAATTAGCTTCCAAGACTCTATGATCATTGTCATGGTATTAACAGGATCAACTACTTTAATTTTCAAAATTCTCTACTGTACCTGTTCATCCTATCTCATAATTAGAATACTGAAAATTTTACAGGAGCAGTTTTCACTCCCCTGTGAGTTGCACTTGTGGATGATTTGGGGAGAGAGAATTAAATTTGCATGAAATCATCACATTTCCCTAGATGTCACCATGAAATTGCCACTTTCCCCTGCAAATTTCCATGAAATTACAAAATTATTGCATCTTTGTCTCTAGATATCTTGCTTGAAAACATAAATGTGATTGAGTCACTCTTTCTGTAGCTCATATTTGGGTACAGTAGTTTATTTATGAATTTGTTAATTAAGCAGTAGGAGAAATTGTATATATTTTACGTAAAACATTTTAGAAGGTGAGTCTAACTAAGAGTCTAAGATCAATAATTAGAGATTTAATGTCCATCTATTTCCAGTGGGTGAAAGACTATCTCACAGGTGAGTTTTCTTTCTGATAGTTTCACAATTAGAAGTAATTGTGGCCATCAAGTTACTCATATGAGTGATTATCAAGATTGACAAAATTAGTGAATAAACAATGGAAGGTAATTTCTATTGAATTATTAACAAAAATATTCTTCCATATTTGTCTTAAAACATAGTATGATCACAAACATACCTAAGTGAACAGGTACTCTTCCTTTATAATTTTTTGGCTAGGTCTTGTCATGTTTCCCAGGCTTATCTTAATCTTCATGTCTCAGCTCCTTGATTGTGGGAATTATGGACACATATCACTGTGAAGAGGTTACAGGTGCCTTTGAAACATACATTTAACAATCTCTATAAAGAACATTGTATGAAATTCCCAAAATTAATAAAATGCCAGATTTTTTAAAAGTTGTGTTGGATATCTATTTTCTTTTTGTGAGAGTCCAGTCTAGCCCTGAATTTGCATATGTGGCCAATTCTGAAGTCAAACTTCTGAGTTTTCTGCCTCCCTCTCCTCAACACTGAGATTACAGGTGTTTGCTATCACAATGTTTTTGTAGGGCTGGGAATAAAACCCAAGGCTTTGGGCATACTATACAAGAACTCTACCAATTTTTGTCCTCATCCACACTATTATTATCATGTTTGGATATGTGGCTTTCAATGCTTCTCTTTGTAGGAAAAGGAATTCTTATGCCATTAACTGAAGACTTGGGATATGATTTGTCTAGGCCATTGCATATGAGTCAAGGAGCATCTATACCATATCTAGGCATATGCTTTAAGAATCACTGTGTGATGTCTGGCATGGTGTGGTTTTCCTTCTATCATAGAAGTGATAATTCTGTACAAATATATTGAATCTATACACAGGATGTGCTCTGCTCTTCTAGATGTCCCAAATTCTGAAAACAGACAAATAAAGATGAATTTGAGGCCACCCATTTATCACTTGGTAGATTCTGGAAGTTTTTGTTGTTTAAGTAGTTGGTCCATTTCATCAAGAATATCAAGCTTGTCTGTAAATACAAGTATCTCTATTTAGCATACAGTAAGAAATTACAATTGTCTAGGGATGTGACTGATGTAGGGTTTTCTCTAGGATCTATGACTTCCCCAGCTATGTGTATTTGGCTATGTTTACAGTACCACACACGAGTTTCCTCTGATTGAACACACTTTAAGTACAATTATACAACAGTTGTTTACCCCCAATTTAAAAGTGCTTCTCCTGTAACATTGTAGTTTGTTGTGCTGGACATTGTTGAGGCTATTATATTATTATACTGCAGAGTGTGTGTCTCTGGATAGGACTCTTTTATTAATCTTCATCCACCCAGGGCTCAAGGATCATTCAGAAGAGGGGGCAGAATGATTGTAAGAGCCAGGGGTGGTACATGACCATAAGGACACAGAGTCTTCCAAGCTTTGAGGGACTTGCTCATAGGAACTTACACAATGGTGACAACATGAACAAAACCCATGCACACTGAATCAGACAAAACCCAGAATTGAACTTGGGAAATGGGTAGGAGGTTCTAACTTTAGTCAAGGAACTATTGGCAGCTGATCACTGCGGTGTGAGGGAGAGTTGATCTTCTTAAAGGGGGTGACACTAGATAGGCTAATGTGGCTCCAATGGATGAAGTCACACCGAGGGACATCTGAGTATGCAAAGTTTAATTCATAGGCTTTAATGTATAAAACAGACTGCATGAAATCCAATGGCACACTATGGGAGGAGTGCAGATATGGGATGGATTCTAAATATGATTCAGATATACTGTATGAAATGCTCAAAAATTTAACAAAATATATTGAAGAAAAATAAGAGTATCAGGCTTATTTTTTAAGTGCTCCTTTATTAACCTTTAAACACCCTTGGTTCATTACCAGTAATGTCTCCATTCTTCTGATACTGGGAATTTTTATCCTTCTCCTCCTTGCCCCCTTCCTCTACCTGTTTCTTTCCTTCTTTCCTTTTCTTTCCCTGTTTTCTTCACATGCTTTCCTACCTTCTCCTCTTTTTGATGATCTACAGGCTTACTAAATTTGTTCATCTTTTCAAGAAACAAAATTTAGTGCCCTTATTTTTTTATTTTTTTAATTTAAATTTAATTGATTACTGCTTTAATCTTTGTTATTTCACTTCCTCTGCTTGCTACCTTCTTAAATTCATCCTATCTCTCTACTTTTATAAAGTAGATGCTTTCTATTTTCAGGTTCTTAGTTTTTCTAGTACGTGCACTTACTCCAGTTACTTTCCTTCTATGCATTACATTTGCTCCATCTCACAAACTTTCATGTGAAGTATTTTCCTTTATTTTAATTTAAATTATCTTTAATTTTTCCAGGCTCAAGAATTCATTTTTATAGAAGCTTCTTAAACCCTTTACATAAATCCTTAATGAAGTCAAATATTAATTTGAGTGTAAGCTCACTGAATTATATTTGGGCAAGTGGATGTATTCCTTTAAACATTATTATTATTATTATTATTATTGTATTCATGTTTGTGTATACAGGGTGTATTGTAGATATATGCATATTACAGTGCATCCGTGTAGGTCAGAGGACAGCTTTTCATAGTCTCTTCTATTCTTTCACCTTTATGTGTGTTCCAAGGATCAAACTCAACTCACCAGACATGTTTCACCGCTATCTGCTCAGCAATCTTGCAAGCCCTATGTGTTCCTTTCTAAGTTTATTTTAAACCATATTGTCATGAATTTGAGACTGTAATTGAAGGCAGCTTGCAAGATAACTTGTTTAAAGCACAACTTATCATCATGTAAGTTTTTAATCAAACTTGGAATTTATCTTCAAAAACTAGACTTACAACTGATTCCATTAAAAAAAAGCATAGGCTTGGTGTGGTAGCACCTTTAATCCCAGTACTTTGGAGGCAGAAGCAGGAGGATCTCTCTGAGATCAAGGCCAGTCTGGTCTAGATAGTGAGTTCCAGGCCAGCTAGAACTACAGGAAGACCTTATCTTAAAACACAAAGAACAAACAAACAAAAAATAAACCTGATATCAATGTCAGGTATTGGGTTCACCCTATGAAGCACACCTTAAATCCAATTAGAGAGTGGTTGTTAGTCCCAAATATTTGTGCAATTATTATACCAGTAGAGATACCTTGCCAGGCCAGTTGTAGTTCAGAGGACTCACACCTGGGTAAGATTGATGATTACTTTTTCCTTCCAGTATCATGTATAGCACCTTTCAACACTACAAATACTAACCAGTAAAGATGGGGATGTGAAATCAGCATCAGTTTGATTTTTCTTGTTTGTTCTACTGTTCCTGTATGTAGTGTCCTCAGCAATAGGGTCTTATTTATGAAGTTCTTATGGGAAGCCAAGAGTAGGGGCAATGAACAGCATTGTTTGAGGGTTCATTGCACACCTGGTCAAGATCTTCAAGAGAGGGAGTCCATTCCTAGCACTGAGGTTTGTTGTTATTTATTATTGTTGTTATTTTAGCCTATGACGTTTAGAATGGACAATGTCCCTCTGTTATAAGGTGACTCCCTTTAATCTATTTTTATTATGTATATACTTTAAGAAGCTTCTATTGTGATAGGTTTCTATATGGCTTTTTCTAAAGGCTTTTAGTGTTACCTATCCTTCCCCATACTCCCCCTCTGCCTTTCACTCCCATTCCTCATTCCATTTAACTCTTCCTATTTTAATATTCCGTTTTTTCCCTTCATATCCCTGAATTCTGCTATGTCTCCTGACCCATGAACATTTACTAGTTTCTTGACCTCTATGGATTTTCAAATTGAAACATGTTTATCTAAGATTTCAAAACTAGCATCCAGCTATGAAAAGGAATATGTGACATATATTTCTTGGTCTTGGTTACCTCAGGGTGATTGTCTCCAGCTCCATTCATTTTCCTCTGAATTTCATAATTTTGGTTTTTCTTAAAGAGCTGAATAATATTCCACTGTGTATATATACCACATCTTCATTATCCACCCAAATTTCTGCCTCCCAAGGCTCAGGGATCATTGCAGAAGATGGGAGGAAAGGTTGTAAGAGTCAGGGGTGGTAGATGACCACAAGGAAACAGTTTTCCAGACAGTAGGTTGGTTATCCTTATGAATTCACTGCAATGCTGACAGCACGTGTAAGTCTCATGCAGGCTCAAACCAGACAAAATCCCAGCATAGACATGGGGAAGTGAATAAGAAAACCCTAGCCAGCCCAGCTTGAAGAAATTTTGACAACCAATGGCTGCTGGGAGTGGGAGAAACAGTCTCTTTCAATAATATTACTCTTGGTAGATTAACCAGGTTCCAGTGGATGGACTCACACAGAAGTACATTTGTGGACATAAATTAGAAATTAGACTCTATAAGTCTTATTATATAGAGTATAATAAATTAGATAGGGGCAATAATAGGAGGTGTGGATAGTGGAGAGAATCTAAATATCATCGAATTGTATGAAACTCACAAAATTTCAATAAAATATTTCTATAGGAAAGAAAATAAAAGGAAGTTTTTATGAATTTAGGTTTTTAAACTGTATAGACTTTGCAATATTTGTAAATTTCAAATGTATTTGATCTAAAAACCTTAAGTTCTATGTTTAGGGTATTTTTCCTTGGTATTGGGACATATAAAAGACAGTGGCAAGGGACTTGACTGACACTGAACTGGACATTCTTTTAACAGGAAAGATGGAAGACTAGTTTTCCTTAACTGTCTGAATCACATGCAACATGGCCACTTACATTTGTTTATATCAGTTTGTACATCTCATACAGTAACAGGATTTAAAAACTGGTTTTTGTTTCCTCTAAACAAAGCTCACTGAGGCATAATCAAATCATGTAGTTAAAATTGAATGCCTGAAGTAGATATATTACCCTCTCTCTCTCTCT